>NW_022696035.1:602601-617838 GCF_011630105.1 Anneissia japonica
ATTGTAAATTTAGAAATAAGTTTTATTTTTTCCTTTGAACTGAGATCAATATGTGATTTTTTTTAATTTCTTTAAAAGCATTTGTTTTTTAACAATTACAGCAGATGCAAATAATGTTCTGAGAGATAATCGAAAAACAATGGTCATTGAATAACATTTTTTGATAGTAGAAATAAAAGTTTTAAAAACGTTATTTCACTAACAAAGTAGAGGAATGACATACAGTATACAGTACTTCAGCTACCAAAATATGTAACTCATAGATAACCACAAACTTCACTTTTGTTAAATATCAAATGAATTAACTTTACATGTTATAAACAATGCAAATAAACAGTAGTTAAAGCATGTGGATCAATTGTGTGTTTGAATCACAAGCTCATGTATGGGAAAAGGGAGAGGCTTACTTTCCTGCAAACTTAGCAATAAATTGTCTGCTTAGAGTTTATTCAAAGAAGTATTGCTTTTAGTAAACTGAATAATTAGGAATACATTTATTTAAGCAACTAATTTAGTTGCATACTTGGTTTTTACTCATCACTAACTAAATGCAAGTGCCTACTACTGGCTTAAAATTATATATAGTTATGTATGGCAATTATGCTAAGAATTAAAATGGCGTGCGATTGTGAGGGTAGGGTGATTATGGTAGGATTAAGTGGTATTGCTAAATCCCACAAACCTCCCAAAACACACTGTAGAAAATAAACACACTGTAGAAAATCAAATAATTCAATTGTGATTGACTGACTTGGTATATCAATAATTATGATTGTAGAACTCTCTTTTTCTTTAAAAAAAAAAAAAAAAATAAAAAAATAAAAAAAATAATAATAATAATTTGATGTTCATACTAACCCACTGTTTGTGGGGTTTACCAATACACAGGTTGAATTTCTGGAAAATTGTGATTCCGCTTCCGTGAAATCGGCCACAAGTAAATTATTTTAGTATTAATAAATGCATGATTTATGTTGATAACATTTAAATGGAAAAAAAATAAATAAAAAGTGTAATTCATGGGTTTTTATTTATCTTTGAATATTTTATCATTGAATATTATTACTAATATATTATATTATTCTTGCAAAAAGTAAAATGTAAATGGCAATTTGTTTGATGTTAGATTCCTTTTTTTTTAAAACTAAATTATTTAAGATAAAAAAAATGCATATATTTAATACAGAATTTGATTATTGGGGCCATTTTTACCTACCTGTCATATGGGGCAATTTTTACCGGGGCCATATTTTCCGGGGCCATTTTTTCCGGGGCAATTTTTTCCGGGGCCATTCTTACCGTACACCAACATAAGTATATGTGTAAATTAACATAAGATTCAAGCACAACATTTGTTACCAAATTAACACATAAAAGCTGTTTTACTAACATACATATTCAATATAATTATCGATTACTATTATTTTATTAGATGTTGATTTATTAGTAAGATATTTGGATATTAATATACACCTACCTCCAAATAGCCTTAGCCTCAAATAGAAGGAAGAGACTAGCAAGGCCTTCAGCCTAATTAATTATAAGCCCAACCATGGAGGTATTTATACCTCCATGGCCCAACCATAACTAGCCTCAAATACTCATAAACAGGACACAATCACACTCTTCTAGAAACACCACTAATATGATGACCATAATCAACAGCATTAATTAGGCAATACAGACACATAAGTGTTTGAAAATACAGTACGTACCAAATCAATTTCACAGGACACATGTGAAACTGACAAACTATATACATGTGCAATCAACAATCTGCAAACAAAAGTACATGATTGTGTAAATTAATGTAAGATTGAAGCGCAATATTTGTTACCAAATTCACACATAAAATCTGTTTTACTAACATATATATTCAATATAATTACTGATTACTATTATTGGTGATCCGTTCTCGAGCGTATTACCTCTTCTTATTATCAGGATCATCATCTTTTTTTTGGTGATCCGCTCTCTAGCGGATCACCTCTTGTTATTGTCAGGATCATCATCTTTTTTTCTTATTCTTCTTTCTCCGTATTTTTGTTCGCACGATATCTCAAGAATGCCACTAGTTACACACAAGATCGCTTCATCATATCAGCCTAACATGAGGTGTTTCTACCCTTTTTAAATTTTCCTGATTTCCCACCATCTTTTGGGACATTAGGCCTTTCTCTGGTAATTGCTCTTTAACTGGATTATAATCATTGCTTTTGTAATTTATTGCCTATGCAAGGTCAGCTATACTATACCATAGGTATGTCTATGTGATTTATTGACAACTTACTGGAAAACTAATTAACATTTCGGCTCTCTCTTTTGATATTGAGTTTGTCAGTTAAGGTCAGTGCAAAGTGAGGTTCCTCAACCCTTCAGAGTTATTGCTGAAACGGGTATTGAGGTAAAAGGAATGGTAACAGCATGACCAATTGCCATTTCGAAATTGTATTAAGTGAGCATTAACTTCAAGTCAATGTTTAGTGTAATGTACCCTAATTTTACGCGTGCGCGTGATAACGTGCGCGTACGCATGCTTCAAAATTTTAAAATGCTCGGAATCACTTTTTGACTAAATTAGAGCACGTTTCAGGCCATTTTGAGAATTCCAAAATTTTTCGGAATTTACCACTACGCGTGCGCATTTTTACGCGCGCAGCACATACAGAAGCTAGAAAATAAGTTTTTTGTCACATTTTAAGTTCCTGACATTGTTTTTACAAGTTTCCGATCTTTTCAATCACCTTATGGCCAATAACAATGCCATACGCACGCATCAAACATAGTGAACTTTGTGCGCATTTGTGCACAAAGATTTTGCTAAAATCAGGCCTAATTTCAAACAGTTACAACTCCTTAAGATGAAAGGTGACCCCCAATTTTTATTACATATTCTTAAAGCATATGAGTTTTAAATATGATTTTCTATCTCATAATGGCCGATCGGACATTGTGACGTCATCATATTGCCATCTGAATTCAACAAACTGAATATTATTGATGGCGTCATTTTAAGAAATGCGCATTTGAACGTATCTCGCTTATTCTTGGTCGATTGTCTTCCAACTTTGAGTAAGTTGTAGCTGAGATAATTCTCCTTCATATATGTGACATTTTCCTACATTTTGATGACATCATTTTTGATTTTTTTTTTTTTTTTTTTTTTAAATCAGTTATAGCTCCTTAGGACATTGTGACGTCATCATATTGCCATCTGAATTCAACAAACTGAATTTTATCTATGACGTCATTTTTTAAAATGCGCATTTCAGCGTATCTCGCTTATGCTTGGTCAATTGTCTCTAAACTTTGAGTATGTTATAGCTAAGACTATTCTCTTTTTACATTTTGATGACATCATCATGGTCAAAATAAATGCTTTTTCTGACCCCTCATCTTTCTTTTCTCAAAACGTTGATGACGTCATATCATCTTAACCATTCGTCATTTCTGAATAATATTAAATGGGCTTATACTTCAGGTGAAGGTTGAATGTTAGGTATCTTACTTTTTTGTGTGCGCGTACGCGTGCGTCAAATATTACATATGCCTATATTTATGCCTATTTATAATCAAATATAGCTCCTTAGGATGAAAGGTGACCCCCAATTTTTATTACATATTCTGAGAGCACATGAGTTGTAAATTTCATTTTTCATTTTTCATTATTTATTTGATCATTTACAACAACAAAAAAGCTGAAATTTGGGGAGACCAGGGACAACCAGAGTGATCCAAATCACTGTAGCAAAGCCGGTTTACCCCAAACCCCATTAAAAGATCAAACATTACAGCGAATCAAAATACAAAGAAACCTTACGAAGAAAATATGATTTTATAGATCATAATGGCTGATCGGACATTGTGACGTCATCATATTGCCATCTGAATTTAACAAAACTGATTTTATCGATGATATCATTTTTGAAAATACGCATTTGAGCATATCTCGCTTATCCTTGGTCGATTGTCTCCCAACTTTGAGTATGTTAGAGCTGAGACAATTCTCTTTCATATTAATGTGACTTTTTCTTACATTTTGATGACATCATCATGGTCAAAATAAATGTCTTTCAGACCCCCTCATCTTCCTTTCCTCAAAACATTGAAGACCCCATAATCATCTTAATCATTCGCCATTTCTGAATCATATTTAATGAGCATACACTTCAGGTCAAGGTTGGATGTCAGGTACATCAGTTTTCCATTCGCGCGTCTTAACGTGCGCGTACGCATGCGTCAACATTTATATACAGTATTCTTAAAATTATGCCTATTTTTAATCAGTTATAGCTCCTTATGATGATAGGTGACCCCAAATTTTTATTAAATATTCTGAAAGCACATGAGTTGTAGATATGATTTTATAGATCATTATTGCTGATCGGGCATTGTGACGTCATCATATTTCCATCTGAATTTTAAAAAAACCTAAATTTATAATTTTTAAACTCATTTGAACGTTTTTCTCTTGATCGATCGTCTCCCACCTGTGAGTATGTTATAGCTCAGACAATTCTCTTTCGGAAGCGTCCCTTTATTTTTCATTTTGATCACGTCATGGTCCAAAAGAATGATTTTTTGGAGCCCTTTTATCTCTTTTTCTTAAAAGATGTAAACACAATAGAACAGAGAGGGCAGCAGACTGTATTTCGACGCTATCAGACTGATATATAAGTTATATGAAGAGAAAATTTGTGTGGCATTACCAACTATCAGGCGGTTTTACAAACACTTGAAAATGTTTAATTTCGTGTGCCATTACCATCCACGCACACAAAATTCTCAATATCACTTTTCAAAAATTTTAAAGAACATTTCATGTCAGTTTCAGCATTCCAAAACTTTCCATAATTTATGCGCTGTACGTTCATTTCCACGCGCACAGCATGTAATGAAGCTGGAATTTAGGTTTTGTTACATATTTTGGGTTCCTGACACTGTATTCATATCAGGAGTCAACTCTGTGCCATTACCGTACTCATGGGCGTCAAGACGTGCGCGTACGAATATGTAAATCTTTTAAAATGCTCAAAATTTTCTTTTTAAAAAAAAAACTAATTACAGCCTATTTTAGCAAATAAAACTTTTCAATCAGCACAGCGCACGCCTCATGAGGGTCAAAGTACGGCGGATCACCAAACTCATCCTCAGTGACGAGTTCAAATCTAGTTAGATGTTGATTTAATAGTAAGATATTTGGACATCAAAATATATACCTACCCCCTAAGTATAATCATGGAAAAAAATATTTATCTCTACAAAATTACAATATGGGGTCTATGTACCTGTACATGATTTGTGTAAATTAACTTAAGATTGAAGCGCAATATTTGTTACCAAATTCACATATAAAAGCTGTTTTACTAACATATTCAATATAATTACCGATTACTATTATTTTATTTGATATTTTATTAGATGTTGATTTTTTAGTAAGATATTTGGACATCAAAATATATACTTACCCCCTAAATATAATCATAGAAAAAACTATTTATCGCCACAAAATTACAATATGGCATCTATGATGAGCCTGTGGCCACATACACACTTCAAAGTAATCTGGCAATTTCTAATTAATATCAAATATGAAAATAACACTGTTTGTTTAGACACCTAAGCCTAGATCTACCCTAGGTAGAGAAGCTAATGGCATACATAATATTAGGTTAGACCTAGGCCTAGCCTGAAATTGAAAGACTAGCCTAGCCTAGCGACGTTCCACCTAGACCCCTAGGCCTAATTAAATTATAAAAAAGCACAACCATAGCTGCACTAAAAATCTCCCAAACAGGACAATCACACTGATCTAAACATCACTAAAATTATCATGACCATAACACTTCTAAGACTTGACATAATAAATGTTTGAAAATGGAATACTTACCGATTGAATTCGAACTCCACCCCACATCCGACTGAGTCAAGCTTGAAACTGACAATGACCTGGATTGAAAGCCACGCCGAAAACCACTCAAATAGGTAGAAATAGGGATAATCTAAAAATAATACCAAGGCTTTTTGAAATTTTGTTCTCTATTTCATTGATATGTTTTTTACATGTAAGGCCACTGTCAAGACTTACTCCTAAAAACTTAGCTGAATAAACAAAGGGTATGCCATAGTTGCCAAGAAAAATTAAAGAAATTTTGTATCTAGAGGATTGATGGATCAGCAGTGCTATTAAGAATTTTAATGAAATCTTGTAATTAATTAGTTTTTTATGGATTTTGTTTGCAGGAAACGTTTGTTTAAGTGGATACAAAGATTGTGACATTCCAACAAAGAAGAGTCGTTGTCAAGGGTCAAACTTCAAACAGGTTACCCATTCTTATGTTATAATTAATTCATTCGNNAGATATATAATTTCATATAGCTTATTATTTCTTTAGTAGCTTCTGTAGTGACTTTTGCTGCTGTTGAATTTAGATAAAATAATATTTAATCATAAATAATCATAAATTGTTATCTTTGGAAGTCCCTCCTTGGAACCCTTTATTTCAAAATGTTGGATCTGCCACTGCATTTTTATTTCTATTATCTATTTTTTATATCTTCATTATATTATATGTTTTTGAGGCTTATTTAATACCTAGTTCATAGACATTTATTTTAAAAATTGTATAGCACATAATACATATTATTTATATTTCTGTAGCGTTTGTGATTGCAATTTCATGAATTTTTTAAGACGTAGTATTTAATGCATAGTTTTTGATAGATAATATTTCTTCTAAAAATTGTATAATACATAATGCATTTTATATATTTCTATAGCTTATTGTAGTTGTTGAAATAGATCTTATTTGTATTTGGAAAATGGTAGGCTTGCCTGTTGATGTTTCACAGGTTTCTTAAGCCATCCTTCGGTTTTAGGGGCACGTCAACATTAAAAATCGGCGATGAAGAAGAGAGCATGACCAAAAAATTTGCCATTTTTTGGTCATGGGTACGTCCACGTAGTTTTCTGCATGTTACACTTGTAAACATGACTTAATACGGCAGAACTGATTCCTATTATCCAGAATCCATTGACTCTAAGAGTGTTCACCTTCATGCCTCTTCCTTGAAGGGTGGTCTTTCCATGGAAGTGCTTAACAATCAGGTATGTTACATGGCTCTTTCTTGGTGATATCACAGGATGTTTGATACAAATGTCTAATGTAGTAGCTTGTGACAAATGACCACCGACCCTCAGTATTCCGTCTGCATCTACATATGGGTCTAACTTCGCAAGATTGCCACTGTAACTTGACCCACTCATAAGTTGGTTTATGTCATCGTCGAAGTAATGATATTGCACCATTTTAATAATGGTTGTTTCGGCATTCTTTCTGTTTTCTTCTGAAGTATAGATTTCAGAGTTAGTGTTCTTTCTTCTCGTAATGAACTTCTTTAGGGTGACTATAACCTTTACTGCTCTTGTCCAATCTGAAAAGTGTTCTATATGACTCACTACCTCCAACTAACAACACTCCATCCTAACGCTGTTTCAATCGCATATGGTCGATTGCTTTCACCAGACACGTAGTCTCTTGGAGCGAGAGCTTGAGGGCAATTGTTGTCCAATTTTGCAGTCTTGGAGCGGTGGTATTTGATGACTAATTCCTTTCAGATGGGGCCAGTTCCTTGCAGTTTCAGTAATAGGTATGTGTGATGAGTTGACTTGGATGCAGTTTCTTGTGTAGGATGAGGAAGTGCTATCCTTATGTCTGAGAGCTCGTCGGGCAGTCAGACCATAAAACATATAAAAATAGGCCCACTCCAAGCCAACGCATGTATGTCACAGTCTGAGAGTGCCATTTTTGGCCATCCAGAGGTTGATATTCTTTTTAAAAATCTCATTTGGGAGGGGTACCCCTCTCAACCCCATCCTCCAGCTCGAGCCTACGAGCTCAAGTCCCCCTGTCGGACAACTTCCCCCTAAGAAAATATATCCTAGAGCCGCCACTGGGTCATGGTGCAAATGGTGTTACCGCCCCTGTATGACAAGATGGGTTCGATCCTGTGATATCGAGTATTACATCTTTCGAGCTCTTTGGGTGTTCTACCTCTACTCGACAAGCTGGCACTTCATCTCGGTGTAAAACCGTCGGATGTTGTTTATGGCACTTCTGACAGGTAGCTCTATTTCTGCATTCCTTTGATCTCTGCCCTTGCCTCAGGCAACCAAAACACATTCCGGCATCCTTTACAAGGTTGATACGGTCTTGAATGGTGTTGCCCATAAACACATCACATTTATCTACCCTATGTTCTCCCTTCTTACAAATGGAGCATGCCCGGACTGGATTTGGTGTTGGTGTTGATGCAGCTGTAATGTTAGATTGCACTTTGGTTTCTCTATTGTCGCCAAGCTTGGTAGCATAGCTTCCCTTGGCCCTCCGTTTTCCAGCATCGGTTGGATTTACAGCTCTCCCATGCGTGGGATCATTTGCCTTTTTGGCCTCCTGCTTGACGAACTTAGTAAGATTATGAAACTTCACCGTCTTACCCTCATCCTTTAGTCGGCTATCTAGTGTCCTCCACCGTTCGTGCAAATTGAATGGCAGCTTCCGTACAATATTCTTGATATTTTCGGAATACTTCATTACTCCTAGGGCATTTATAGACTTGATGGCACTTTCGCACTCCACTAAAAATATAGAAATGCATCCAAAGCCTTTAGGTTGTCACCTAATGGTTGGCCAGGATAGTGCCTTCTTCATGAATGCGTTAACTATGACGTCCTTTTCATCGTCTGTGTCTGTACACCCTACGACTCGAGCAGTGAATTGCCTCTTGAATTTTCGATATTCGATTGGGTCCCCATCGAACTTCGTAGTATCGAAAACTGGCTTTCTCAGTTCCTTTACCATAGATGAGAGCACCTTATCCATCCGACTGCTAGGAAAACTGGCATCTGGTATTCCAGTCTTAGGTAGGTTTGGTGGAGCTGAAACAGGCATCGTAGCATGGACACTTAAAAAATGAGGTGATTCATCTAATCTAATTGTCATATTTTACATTAGAACCATACCCAGACTCTCAGAATTCAAAATCTTTACTATGAACTACAATATTTCATTCGAGGTCATTCTGGCGGCCATCTTGAATTTCAAAATTGCTGTTACGCAAATCCTATATTTATCAATATATCGGTTTTTAAACCATTTTAATGAGAATTATGAAATCTAAAACTATATTTCATGGTCAAGGATTTATAACACTTGTGACATGGTCTGATGGTCATTAAGGTAATAAAAGGTCATTTAAGGTCATTCAATGTGTATAACATACCATTACCATTTTTAACCTGGTCAGGATGCCACAAATAGGTCATTTAAGGTCATCAAGGTCAAATATTGTATGGTATCTTAAAAATTACGTAACTAATGTTTTACATTAGAATATTAGAATCATATCCATACTCTCAGAATTCAAATGTTTTACTATGAAATATATATATATATACAATTATATTTAATATATATATGTATATATGCATATGTATATATATATATAGTAATTATGTATGTACAATTTTCAGTGAGATTAATATGCTTTAAATTAATTTTTATATACTTTTATTTTCATTAAACTCACTGTATACAATAATTTCTTTATATATATTATTAGATATACATATAATAAATAAAGTATATTGTCACAATATTTAGGATATTTCATTCTACTTTGCAGCACTGCTAACTGAATCGTGAACTAATGAATATGCATAGTTGTATGACTCAAGTTAAAACGGTCTGTGAATGGAAATAAGTTACATGAATATTAATGAGGTTAAGGCAAAGTGGCAGTGTATGATTCGTGCATTTAAGTGGAGTGTAAAAGTATGCAAATGTGTTTAAAATGGTTAGTTTAAAGGTATCTAGCCAGGAGTTAAAGATAAAATATCTTAAAGGAAATATCGAGGCACATTTTAAGATAAAAGTACAAGGCTTATATGTAAAAGCTTAAAGTAATTATACGTGAGTGATAGATGAAGTAAGAGAGCTTCACAGTATTTTTGAATCAAGAAATGAAGTAAAGAATTGACCGTGAGTACTGTTAAAGGGGGGGGGGGCGGTGCGGGGATGAGACAAGTGGCCATATATTGCTTATTTAACCTTTCCTGAGTTAGGGAAAAATACTTTAAAAATTCAAAATTACGATAATTACAGAAACAAAACATGATATGATGAGACAGAAAAATCGGGTGAAAACGAGGCTGATCACTTTTTTCAGTAACTTGGTAGCATTTTCTAACCAACTCATTAATATTCAAGACACGTCTGTCAATTTTGGCGAGCAGCTGATCGAAAAATCGTCCCGACGATCGAGCGACTAGACAATACATACTGTACAGTACACTAGTGTGAAGTGAGTTTTTGTGATCGTTTACGTACGCAGTTACAGAAAGACGGTTTAGTCAACGTCAATTCAATCATGGAGGAATAATTCAATTGAATTGATAAACGTATATCAGTCCGATGACTTGTTTGTTTATAATTAGGCCTACACCTATGCCTAGGATTAGCACAGTCAGTGTCTACCCAGCAGCAGTAGCGCACTCCTGTCCGGGACACTACTCCAGTCCAGCAACAGGTGAGTTCGCATGCAGCCTTATCCAGCTAACGGTAAAGTTAGTAGGTTTCTACTACTAGCCTAGCTTAGACTTGTCATGCCATGCCATGGCGACTTTATCACATTAATTGTGCTAGTGCATTTGTTTTCTTAATAATAGACCTAGGCCCCTATGCCTACTAATAATAGTATACTATAGGCCTAGTTATAGGCCTGGTCCTATGAAAAACTGTCTAGGCCTAGGCCTAAATGTCTAAAAAATGCACTGTCTAAAGGCGATGTGCTATAACACTACAGTATATCATCAGAGCCGTGAACACCAATTCCAGTAACAATAAGATTATTATTGATACAGGTATACTGTAGGCTTAGAAGCTAGGCGACACAACAATAACGCCCCATTAAATAATAACATGATGCATATGTTACTCCAAACCTACCTTTCATCTGTAGTTGAAATGTGGAATTCAAATAAAATATATACATATATATTTTTGTAGGACAAGATATGTGATAGGCCGAAACATGACACTCTCCTCACATAGGTATTTGCCATTCGCCATGATGAGACAAACATACCACAACATTTGCCATGAGTACAACCACCCAACTTTGGCATCTACGAAAGAAGGTGGTACAAAGCATACAAGCACCCAGCAAGACGTTAGCAAGAAACACTCTGGTTGTTTGCTGAAACTTGTAATGAAAGCTACACACAATTTAAGTTGAGCAAAAGAAAATTAAGTGAATATCTCATCACTGTTCAGCCAGAGTACATGAAACAAATATATTGGAATGGTAAAAAAGTATCAGCATGGTGTGTCAGTTTTATTAAGAATCAACAATAAATACATTACACACAAGCAGACGGGAAGGCTTCAATCAAGAGGCCAAAATATTTCCAAAGAATTAAATTAAAATGATTTATCTAGTGATTTTTTTTTCTGAAGATATACTGAAATGCCACACAATTAAGTTTTTTTTTACGCATCTGGTTTATATTGCATGCCAAATTTATAATAAATAAATAAATACTGTACCAGTATTACTGTACCTGTTTCACTTGCAAAATGTCTTTAATATTATTGAATGGTATTATAATCCCATTCAATAGTAATTCTTTTGAAGCAAATATGTGACCCTGATTTAGAAACCAAATTGTGAGGATTAATTTTGAAATATGTAATGTGCGAAGTTGATAGTACAGTATGAAAATGTGGCTCAATATATAATAATAATAATATGCAGAAATTTATAACACGCCAATTCAAAAAACATTATCAAAGGCGCAGTGAACAATTAACCCAATTAAAGCGATTTTGTAAACAAAAAAGTTTTCAAATTAGTTTTAAACTATTTTAATGTATGGCTTTGTACAGTCTTGAGTAAAGTTATTCTATGAAACTGCTTATTTTTTAATGCCTGGATTATGCCTATGTCTGCATGCTGATTAATTTGGTATTGGAATTTAAGAGAAAGCTTCAATTTTCTTGCTGCACACCATTTTTTGTTTAGTATTTTAAAATACAGTAGTTAAACTTTCCTATGTCATATCTAAAATGCCATTGAGAAATTGTTTGACCCTAACAAAATTTGACTTGCTCTTACAGTAATGGAAAACACAACAATTCGGCATGTAAAATTAGATCGACTTAGAAATTATTAGAGTATATTATTAGTCATCTTAGGCAAGTTTAACTGCACTGCCCTATTTATCATGTCTGATTGTCTTGTATTATTTACCATAGCCAAGATTTCTTCTTCAACATCCATATTTTTGGTGCTTCACTTAGTTATTGTTGTACATACAGTAAATTCAAGACTACTGGTGTTACCAAATAAATATTTTGAAACACAATTTATCATCCTTGTACATGGCAAATAATTTATTACAAGTGTATTTTCTCAGTTAATATAAAATTGTTTTACTGTACACAGAATAAAGTAACATTAAAGCAGTCAGGTATTACAATATATATCACTGCATTTTACACTCTCTATTTATTATCAAAATATTAAATACTGTACAGGTATATGGATTTATATTTACTATAGTTTATACCAATGTAAAGAATAGGGAAGAACAAGTTACATTTATTTACTGTACACAAAATTCTAATTCATACTGTATTAGCTTAAAATTTTAAAATATGAGACGATAGTGGGGAAGATACAAAAAACATTGTACTGTACATAACGACAAAATGTTCTTGAAATCAACTTTCCTGGCCTATCCGCATCAATAGCAACAATTTCAATTACAGACTAGGTCTGGAAGGTTACACACAATTGACTGGTCCAGATATACAAAAGCTATAGGGGAGCCTCGCAAAATAAAGCAACGCGTATACCCGTCTACAACGCGTGGTTGGGGATTATAATCTCTTCGCGTTGTCGACAAGTGGTTTAAGATACTGATCAAAAATGTCCATTTTTATTTTTTGTTATATTTAGTGGGCATAAACTTCAGGTCATGGTTAAATGTTATGTACATTATATTTTTGTGCGCGCGAAATAACGCGAGCATTCGCGTGCGTCGAAATTAAAATATGCTTTATATCATGTCATTTTCTTAAAACAGTTATAGCTCCTTAGGATGAAAGGTACCCCCAATTTTTATTACATATTCTGAAGGTACATGAGCTGTAGATATGATTTTATATATCATAATAGCTGATCGGACATTGTGACGTCATCATATTGCCATCTGAATTAAAAAACAAGAAAAAAATTATATTTCTTTTCTCAAAACGTTGATGACGTCATATCATCTTAACCATTCGTCATTTCTGAATAATATTAAATGGGCTTATACTTCAGGTCAAGGTCGAATGTTAGGTATCTTACTTTTTTGTTTGCGCATCTTAACGTGCGCGTACGTGTGCGTCAAAAATTACATATGCTTATAATTATGCCAGGCTATTTATAATCAAATATAGCTCCTTAGCATGAAAGGTGACCCCCAATTTTTATTACATATTCTGAGAGCACATGAGTTGTAGATACGAATTTCTCCTTCACCAACAGGCGTTTGTCAATGAAAGTTGATACATATATATATATATACAGGTATATCTCATATCAGGAGACAACAGTGACATAAGATGCGCACGTGCGTCATGAGGTGCACGTACACATGAGTAAATCTTTTAAAATGCTCCAAATTCTTTTTTAACAAACTAAATTAGCGTATTTTGCCATTATCAGCATTTAAATATTGTTCAATCCGCACCGTGCACACTTCCTCATGGGTCAAAGAGCGGCGGATCACCTAACTGGTCCTCGCTGTTAACGAACATTTGGCTTGGTCTGGAATAGTCATGGTACGCTTTTAAACGCGCTCAGTCATGCGTGACGTCATCTACGCGCAATTTTGCGTTTTTACATTATCGATCATATCAGCCTAACCAATTGCCATTTTTAAATCGTATTAAGTGAGCATTAATTTCGGATTAATGTTGAATGTACTGTACCTTAATTTTACGCGTGCGCTTTATTAAGCGCGCGTACGCATGCGTCAAATTTTTAAAATGTTCAAAATCACTTTTTGACTAAATTAGAGCACTTTTCAGGCCATTTTGAGGATTTCGAAATTTTTTTAAATTTTCCACTACACACGGGCATTTTTACGCGCGCAGCACATACAGAAGCTAGTCATTTTGTTTTTTCACATAGTTTGGGTTCCTGACATTGTTTGCACAAATTTCCATTCTTTTTGGTCATCTTATGGCCAATAGCAATGCCGTACGTGTGCATCAAATATAGGTCATCATATTGATATCTAATTTCAAAAAACTGAAATTTTATTTATGATGTATTTATTCAACTTATTTGAACGTATCTTGCTTATTCTTGATCGATTGTCTTCCACCTGTGAGTATGTTATAGCTGAGACAATTCTCTTTCAGAAGTGTCCCTTTATTTTTCATTTTGATGACGTCATCATGGTAAAAAAGAATGCTTTTTTGGAGCCTTATCTTTTTCTTAAAAGATTAAACATTTTTAAAATAGAGGGCGGCAGACTGTATTTTGACGCTATCAGACCGATACTCTAAAAGAAAAATTTGTGTGGCATAACCAACCAACGGGGTTTTAAATTAAACTTGACAAGTTTTAAATTCATGTGCCATTACCATCCTCAGGCACGTCGTGTAAGGTATTCGTACTTGTGCGTCAAAATTTTAAAATTGTTAATATCACTTTTCAGATAATTTAAAGCACATTTCAGGTCATTTTCAGTATTCCAAAACTTTCCATAATTTACGCTCCGTACGCTCATTTCAACGCCCACAGCACTTACTGAAGCTGGAAATTACGTTTCGGTTACATGTTTTGGGTTTGTGACACTGTATTAATATCATTTCCGTATATTAAGACGTATGTGTACACATTCGTAAGTCTTTAAAATGCTCAAAATTATTCTTTTTAAAAACTATAGAGCATGTTTTAGCATATAATACTTTTCAATCAGAACCGCGCGTGCTTCGTGAGGGTCAAAGTACGCCGGATCACCAAACTCATCCTCGGTGACGAGTTCAAATCTAGTATATATTTTGTTTCTGTGTCTTATGTCCAGTCAATGTCGTGACATATATCCCTATATCTATGTATATATAAACATATATATAAACAAATAACAATAAGCATTGCTTCTATCATTTACCTGTTGAC
>NW_022696035.1:618763-620971 GCF_011630105.1 Anneissia japonica
ATCTTTTTCAATATATAATGGAATATAATAAATACAAACATGTCACTACTTTTGATTCGTTAGTCTTTGACTATACAGTACAGTAAACATATTTAAAAGAACAAAACATGTCTTACATGGTGGTCACCTTGAAATTTAATATGGCTGCTAAATGACCTTGACCTAAAATGGCTGTCATAATGACCTCTGATGAAATAGTTCCTATCAAAAAATGTTATGTATGATTTTGCTGTAAAACACGACCACATACAAACTATTAAGATATTCTACGTATTTAACAGAAAATAAAATTGAATGACCTTAAATGACCATCTCACCATGTAACAAGTGCTTTAAATCCTTGATAATGAAAATATATTTTTAGACATCATAATTCTTATTAGAAGTGGTTTAAAAGCCGATATATTGATAAATATAGGTTTTGCGTGGCAGCCATTTTGAAATTCAAGATGGCCGCCAGAATGACCTATAATGAAATATTGTAGTTCATAATAAAAATTTTGAATTCTTAGAGCCTCGGTATAATTTTAATGTAAAATTTGACAATTAAGTAATTTTAAAGATACCATACAATATTTGACCTTAAATGACCCATTTGTGGCAATCTGACCAGGTGAAAAATGATATGATGGTATTCCTCGATCATATAAACATACGTACTCTTAGACATTAGAATTAGTGATTTAGAAGCGGAGATATTAATAAAAATAGGTTTTATTAGGCGGCCATTTTGAACTGGCCGCCATAATGACCTCGTATGAGGTGGTTCCTACCAAAAATTTAATGCTATGACCATAAGGAGCATGTAAAAAAAATATGGTGCTTTTGTCCGGAACGTCTACAAATATGTCCAAATATGGCCCTAAGCTGCCGTACTAATCAGTCTGGTTAGGTATAAAAACCTCTGCATCTATGTTGCAACCTACTTGAATCTGTTTCTGTGGTGAGGCAACACTGCAGCGAGTTATTCTGCTTGTGGTCGAGAGGGCATCTTCGCATTCCTCAAGAGCTATTTGCTTGGCTTCCGAAGCATGCAGTTTTGTTTTCAGGTCTAGTCTTGCTTCCTGCATCCTGAGGTTTAACTTCGCCTGCTCTAATCGCCTCCCGTTCTTCTAATGCAGCCATCTCTGCGATTATTTCGGCTTGCCTTTGAATTTCTTTTACTTTAGCTGCAGACAGTGACGATCTTTGGCTCTTACTGGAGCGATGGGAACCGATTTGCGAAATGCTGTCCATAGGGGTAACTGTTGGTTGTGGTTCTTCTTTGAGAATACCCTCTACTCGAGACTTGAACAGCTTCAGAGCGCTGTCGGTTGGATCAAAATATCGCCAATAGTCGTAATGTTTATTTTCTTCGTTTACCAGCTTCGTTAGCTCATCATGCTGAAACAAAAATGCTTCGTAAAATCTGAGCCACGATTTATACTCGTCCTGCAACTGCAGTCTTATGTTAGTAGCCTGCAGTCCTTCTCCACTTGGACCTTCTTTAATTCTTGAATTATAGCGCCACGTTTCTTCTTCTTGGTGTCTATCATGTGCGCCAATCCTTTCTCGGTCACTGCTCTTGCTCGGCTTGACCTTTCGGTGTTAGCTTCACCGTCCATATCTGCATCTTCAGTCGGCGGTGTGACAATGCTCATCTTAGCAAGAATTCGCTAATGATGTACTGTCCAATTTTAGGGAGGGGAGCGAGTCGAAAGATCACACACAGCACTCGATGTTCCTCTTTCTGTAGCCTTATGCTACAGCTCGTCTTTAATACAAAGAGTTCTGTGATAATGATTAACTGCAATATAAAATTACAGTAATTTACAATCAATCATGAATAGAGCATTTTAAATTATAAGTCTTATAAAATCACCATAAAACAGTATAGTTATGTGTTACTTAATGATGCAAAGCAATAATATGCATTGGTAACATGAGGACTATAACATAATTTTAACAAGATTCCAAATCTTCTATTCCATTATTCTAAACCACAAATCATCTGAAATGGCCTATAAACGCTAATGCTTTAAAAAATAGTGCTTTAAATGCACCTAAACTGAAATCCATCAGTTTAGCATACAAGAATTATATCTCAAACTGGTATTATGTGTTTGCTATACTTTAATACCTTTAACAATTAAAGCTATATCAAGTTAATAATAAAATTGTAGCTGTGTAAACTAGTGGGCTACATCATATACCAATATAGGTCAACAC
>NW_022696035.1:621362-626611 GCF_011630105.1 Anneissia japonica
TATATGTATTACTAAAGCAACAATGCATTTAACCTATTTTTAAATTTGATCTTCTGTCCCAAGCTTTTTTAGCAAATGTTTTACAATATCTGTCAAATGCAGATTGAACATCATCATTATTTTCCCCTCCAAGAACAAAATGAATTTTATCATCAATATCAGATTCTGAGAAAGTATTCCAAGTTGCAGTCTCATTGCAAAGTTCAAGGTCTTGTTTTAAAATAGCTAATTCTGCCTCTCTGATTATATCAAATGATTTACAGTTAAATAAAATAAAAAATGACACTTTGGCACAAGGTACACTGACCAGTAATTTCTTTAGACCATTTGCAGGTCTTGCCATCAAGGGTAATGTGTTGGACCTTAATTTAAATTTTAGACTTACCCCCATAAAATTAGATTTATCAAGCAGATATTTTTCAAAGCTTTTTTAGCAAAAAAAAAAAATTCAATTTTGAATAATTTTTAAGAGAAGGCTTTTGGTTAATTTGATTTTCTCACTCAACGTTGTATGGGTCTGCAACATGTGTATTTATAGTTCTAACAGGAAAAGAATTAAAAGTGAAATTATCTAAATCAAAAACATGTTCAAACATATTTAAATCTGTACATTTATCAAGTATATTCTTACACGAATCAAGAAATTTGTAATTTAACTCAGTTGAAGCATGCAATGAAGTAGGGTATTTGGATTTTCATTCATATTTATTACACGATGGAGGTATTTCGTTTTAGAAATTTCATGCATTTTTGACAATGGGGCCCAGCCTAAATCACCATATATAGAGCTTCTTGAGGTGCACAGCGAGGAGCTTTAAGTAGAAATCTGGCCATTTGTAGCTGTAGCTTTTTTAAGTCACTATCTTTTTTTGAATTGCTATGCCAGACTCCACATGCATAATTAATTGAGGGAAGCGCTATTGTCCTCCATAGAATACTGCCGTAATAGACCCTATTAAAATTATCAAGGTTTCCAATTACACCTTTGATATACGAAATTAAACGGTTTCCATTTTGAATGACATGTTGGTAGTGGTTATGTTCCTTTTGATTTGAAGAAGTTATCACTCCCAATATTTATAGCAATCTACCTCTTTTATGAATTTTTCACTAATTTTCCATTGTTTTTCTCGGTTAATGCGCTTTCCAGCGACCATTACATTAGATTTTTCATAGTTAAAACTTAGCTTCTACTCCTTTGCATACTTCCCTGCAATATGTAACATTTTTATCATTTCATGTTCATTATTTCCTAATAAAACAACGTCACCGGCCCAAAAGAGGCCTCCCATCCATAAGCTATTCATTCTAACCCCCATACCATTGTCTCGAATAATTTTCACAAATTCATTTATAGAAAATAGAAAATGGTATTTGGGATAATACACACCCCTGTTTTACACCCTTTTCAATACAAAATTGGTCTGTAAGATCATTTTCCACTCTAACCTTAGCCTTCATAACCATACAAGCAGTTAATGATACGCCATACCTTTCCTCTAATTCCAGCATTCCATGCTGCTTCTAAGAGGCCTTCACGCCAAACACTGTCAAATGCTTTTCGGAAGTCCAGGAAGGCTAGATACGTATTTTTTCCTTCTTTAGATCTACATGTTAGAATAATTTCAAGGGTAAAAATAGGATCTTCGCATCTATGGTTAGATCTGAAACCTCCCTGGACTTCCGAAAGCAAATCTTTACTTTCAATAAAATAAGAAATATGTAGAGTAACATTAACTTAACTTGACAAACAGGTGCCACATTGTAACTAAATTGTAAACCCAATTTTAACCCAAATAAGAAATAGGAGCTCTGGCTTCTACAGACTCC
Source organism: Anneissia japonica (assembly GCF_011630105.1). Taxonomy (NCBI): domain Eukaryota; kingdom Metazoa; phylum Echinodermata; class Crinoidea; order Comatulida; family Comatulidae; genus Anneissia; species Anneissia japonica. The sequence continues at coordinate 623,193 of NW_022696035.1, forward strand.
ACTAGAAATACTGTAAGTCTTCTAGACTTACGGTGGGCTCTCCTTGGTGTTTACACTGAATAAATCCAATTCAAAGATATAAAGCGCTATTTATATTGAACTACATTACATCATAGAGATAGGAATCATGGGAATATGAATCAAAATCATAGCGATCAAAATCATAGCGATTAAAATCATAGGATGCAAGGAGGTAGGCCTAAGGTGGGGTAGGCATTTTGTTTGATTTTATTGACCATTTCCAACCCCAAAGATAGAAACCTGACCCAATGCTGACATGATCTCTAGCAGTGGTGGCTCCAGAGATTTGCTGTTGGGGGTGGGGGAGGGGTTGGTTGGGGGTCATTAACCAAGGTGCCAGCTTGAGCCTCTGTCATGGTCCCGGTATTAAAATCTCTGGTACTGTTAACAGGGAGAGTTTTTATTGCTCATTATGGCCCAAATTGTGCTTTTAGAACACAATATTAGGAACTGACAATCAAAATAACGTTATTTAGCAAGCAAATTATTATTTTGGGTCCTAAAACCTTGTTGTGACATCAGGGGTGGGAGGGGCGTTCAGACCTGTCACACAGGGGAAATGCTTGGTGCTACCACTGATCGTGTGAATTAATTTCTAATTAATTCAAAAATTAAGTGAATAACTGATTTATTGGTAAGACAACCTTATTTTCATTGGTTTCAATTTAAAGCTTAAACCGTGCTCAAACTAATACTTCGGATTTGGAGGGAAGAAAAAAGTAATGGTTTGATACACACACTGTTTTATGCATTTGTGAATAAAATAAAATTTAGGATAGTTACGATTTTTTAATTTAAATTTTGTATAATATTGAGAGTAAACTGATTTCTACAAATTCAATAGATCACCTTGTAGTTAATCCAGCCTTGTTAACAAAAACTTGGTGTTCTATAGTATAGGCATATTTATTTTTGTTAGTTCTTATCTACATTGCTGTTCTCTATCCCTTTTGTTTATATCTAAGAATATTGGTGTATGTTCAAATAATAAATAAATAAATAGTATATCTTGTGACTTCCTACTTCAATTTTATTTCAACTCTATACATTTGTGAACAAAATGAAATATAAGATATTTACGATGTTAAATTTTGTATAATTTTGAGAGTAAACTGGTTTTTACAAATCAATAGATCACCTTGTAGTTAATCCAGCCATGTTGTTCTATAGTATATAAACCTTATGTTCTATAGTATATCTTGTGAGTTCCTACTTCAATTCAATTCAATGTAACATGTATTTCTCTTTTCATATTGTACAGCTTTTTTTAATAAAAAAGATAAATATTAATTCTGAAGGGAGGCAAAAACCCAAAAAGCAAAAGCTTGTGAAGGGCTGCCTGAAAAAAAAAGGTCAATAAGTTGTAGTAGTATTCTGAAATGAACACTGTCATGAGATATCAGTGATAATAAGTATGTTTAACCATGGATGAAAAAAAAACTTATATTTAGAATTCATGACTGTATGTAGTAGACATTAGATGTTGTTTTAGATTTATGAAGAACAAATTTGTTGATAGAGATTTAATTTTAATTGATAGTAGGCTGTTCCAAAGTTTGGAACCCTTAAACTGAATGTTTTGTAAAAAGACAACGTTAATTGGGCGGATGCAGGATTTGGCTGAGGTGGTGCTGTATTGCATTATATATATATAATGTGGTGGTGCCAGAGTGGTGCTGAGTCAGGGAAGACAAGTAAATTTTTTCGGCTAATAAACAAATAAAAAATAATTATATACATGTAATGTTCGTTTAGCCACCATATTTCTTTCATTGAACTATTTGTGTTAACTTTTTATCACAATAATATCTTTCACTTTGAAGAATGAGGATTTGAAAATAAACTAGATGCTTACACTGCATACTCTTTGTTTATTGTTTTATTCAAAATGACATTAGAAAACATAGAATACATGAAGTCATATTACAGTATCTCGATGCCTATCAAATAAGTAATAAAAATTTGCCATAATTCATCAAATATCCGTGGCTTCTTGGCTTCTCTCTTAGCATTGATTTTTGCTCCTTTGCCGTTGTGGTCTATGCCTATTGCTGTTTTGGTAGTTGTCATTTCCGTTTTGGTCTGTTGCCGTTTTCGTACTTATCATTGCCGTTTTGGTTTATTGCCATTTTGGTCATTGCCGTTTTGGTTTTTTGCCGTTATGTCCAGAAACCTCATGAGCTAGCAGTACAATATTAAGCCTCTTAGGCGGTTTCTGGACAAAACGGCAAAAAACCATAACGGCAATGATAAGTACCGAAACGGGAATAGGCATAGACCAAAACGGCAAAGGAGCAAAATCAATGCCAAGACTGCAGCGCCACCGGGCTCGGGCATCAGTTTATAATTTTCTGAATCTTTTTTTTGTACACATCCATGACGAATCATTTCGTTATTTTAAAGTGTTATTTATTATTATTATTTTTTTCTTATTATTATTATTAATGTTGTTATTCTTAAAAGTGTTTTTTTTTTTTCCTTTTGCACGTTTTTACTTTTATGACATAAATTGTTTAGCCTCATTTTTGTCTGTACAGTACAGTATTTTAAAGTTTTAATTATTTAAATGTTTACTGCTTTTATATTGTGATTCCCCAATCTTTTCACTATTGAATTTGTATGTTACACTATTATTATTATTATTATTATTATTATTATTATTATTATTATTATTATTATTATTATTAATGTTGTTGTTCTTTTTTACTTCTATGATAATTTAGCGTAATTTTCACCGTATTTATCATTGTACACTTTCATGTTTATAATTGATTTTATGTAGTGCCCCATTGGAATTGGAAGTTCTACTTCTTAAAGAAAACTTTCGTAGACCATCCTTGCATCATCTTTTATTTTAATATGTTTGTCCTGCCTTCCTTGTGCAAATTTTATCTGTTTTGTGCAATGTTTTGATGATGAGAAATAAACTGAACTGATGATATACCAAAATAAAATTGAATCAGAATGGTCTGTTAATTTTATTTGAGTTGTACTTCTTAATGTTGTTATTTTAGTAACAGCAGTTAAAATAAAACCATCAAACCGAGGTAAATACGAGTTAACAGCACCTTAATTAAAGTTCATGAATAAGGTGCGAAATCAAGAGGGGTTTTTAAAGGTAACGCCCATGGAACATTACTTTCAATAACTTTTTTAATTAAAAAAAGGCATTTTAAGCAAGCTATTGTTGATCTTATTTAGTCATTTTGCCATTTTGAGATGTAGTTTAGCTCAGTCGGCTAATCTGGTGGTAGTCACTGTGTGTGCGCTTAACCGTGGAGATCTCTAGGTCCCCGGTTCAATTCCCATCGCTGCCTCTCCTTGTGTTTCAGCTAGAGGGCTGAAATACAAGTTACAATAGCGCACCGTCTTTCGGATGAGACGTTTAAGCCGTTGGT
>NW_022696035.1:627012-645150 GCF_011630105.1 Anneissia japonica
AGTAAAATAATAGCTATAAAATGGTAAAAAAATCATTCAAATTGGACATTTCCTTATGAAGTTACAAGCGTTTAACCACACAGCTGTTTAAAGAACAATGAGAAATTAGCCGTCAAAGTTTATGATTTCAGGCATTTCTCATGCAGAAACTATCTTTAAATCCTTAAAAAATGTTGTTTTAACATTGAAAATGGGGAAAATAACAGCATAGAATGATGTGTAGATATATAAAGGTTAGTTTAGTGAAATAAAATAGATTTTAAAAAATTTGACATTCCAGCATGTTTTGGCCATTTTCTCTGAAACACGATTTGCGACGAGTGACTGGTTTGGCTTGTCTTTGCCACAAATGGCACCAAGGAAATCTGAAAAACAGAAGGCTGACGCGAAGGTAAGCATGAGGCATCTGATGTTTCGCGCCAAATTCAAGCAGTGACAAAGCTTGACGCCATTTTGGCGGGCCAGGATACAATCTTGGCAATACTTACCACAGTGGAAAGCAGACTAAGTGATGTTGGTGAGTTACAGAATGATATGCAATTATCAATTGAGTTTGCCCACAACAGTAGTGAGGAAAACACAAAAGATATTCAACATACTGTATTAAAAAGATCTGAATAAGCTTACATCAGTAGAGGGTATCGGCGGTAAAAACTGATGTACTTAAACTTGAGCGTCACTCGCGAAGCTTTAACCTCGGTTTTGGGGGTTTTGAAAAGAGAAAAGATGACCACCTTATTGCTATCTTCACCCATTTTTTTTAAAACTCCATATTGAAATTTACATCGTACAGGGCGTAGAGTACCAGGTAACCCTCGTCAAATCGTTGCCAAGTTTTTATACAGGCCACAGAAATGGAAAGTCTTTACTGCAGCTAAAAAGCACCTGTCAAGAAATGACCAATATTTTGTTACTGATGATTTAATGAAGGATGTAAACCTGGAATGTGGAATGGCCCGGAAAAAATGGCTCAGGAAAAAATGGCCCCGGAAAAAATAGCCCCAGTAAAAATGGCCCCAAATGACAAGTTATAGTACAATGGCATAGGCCTATAATAAACCTTACAGAGGGCTTGCTATTCAAAATACTTGGTACAACCGACCGTATATATACAGTAGACCATTCTCAAATACAGGTTTACGGTGTATGGTAAGAATGGCCCCGGAAAAAAATGGCCAAGGAAAAAATGGTCCCGGAAAAAATGGCCCCGGTAAGAATGGCCCCAAATGACAAGTAGGGCCCAATGAAAAAATTCTGTAATAGAGATGATATTTTTTTTTTAAATCTTTAAATATTTAAATACTGTAATAAGCAAGAATTGAATCAATAACAAATACATTTACACAACAGATGCAAATAATGTACTGAGAGTTTATCAGAAAACAACGGGCATTGAACATTTTTTAATAGTTGAAATAAGTTTTAAAAACGTTATTCCACTAAAAAAGTAGAGGAATGACATACATACAGTACTTCAACTACCAAAATATGCAACTCGTAGATAACCACAAAATTCACTTTGTTAAGCATCAAATGAAATAACTTTACATGTTATGAACAGTGCAAATAAACAGTAATTAAAGCATGTGGATCAATTGTGTGTTTGAATGACAAGTTCATGTATGGGAAAAGGGAGGCTTACTTTACTTTAACAAATGTTCTGCTATAGAGTTACTTCAAAGAAGTATTTGTTAATCAAATATTGTTTTTAAAGTAAACTGAATAATTAGGAATACATTTATTTAAGCAACTTATTTAATTGCATACTTGGTTTCTACTCCCCGCCAAGTAAATTTAAGTGCCTAAAACTATACTAAATAACGTAAACTGAGATACATTATACACATAGTTATGTAAATATGGCAATTATGCTAAGAATTAAATAACATGTAATTGTGAGGGTAAAGTAATTATGGTAGGATCAAATGGTATTGCTAAATCCCAAAAACCTCCTAAAACACACTGTAGAAAACCAAACAATTCAATTGTGATTGACTCACTTGGTATATCAATAAGAAAATTAAATATTTATAAGAACCTATTTTTTGGTTAAAATGTTTATTTTTTTGTGAAAAAATACTTGCAAATACACCACAATCCTCCAAACACACTGCAAACCCCATCCAAACCCTTTAATTACGATTGTAGAACTCACTTTTTCTAGAAAAAAAATAATAATTTGATGTTCATATAAACTCATTGTTTGTGGAGTTTACCAATACCCGGATTGAATTTCTGGAAAATTGTGATTCCGCTTCCTTGAAATTGGCCACAAATAAATTATTTTAGTATTAATAAATGCATGATTTATATTGATTTATAGATTATGTTATTGCTATTTTTTAACATTTAAATAGAAAAAAAAATAAAAAGCGTTATTCATGGCTTTTTTTTTTTTATCTTTTTTTATCTTTGAATATTTTATCATTGAATATGTAATTTCTGCAAAAAGTAAAATGTAAATGGCAATTTATTTGATGTTAGATTCCTTTTAAAAACAAAATTATTTCAGTTTACAAAAATGCATAATAATGATTTAAAAAAATTCAGTTTTAATACAGAATTTTATTATTGGGGCCATTTTTACCTACCTGTCATTTGGGGCCATTCTTACTGGGGCCATTTTTTCCGGGACCATTTTTTCCTGGGCCATTTTTTTCCGGGGCCATTCTTACCATACACCGTAAACCTGTATTTGAGAATGGTCAACTGTATATATACGGTCGGTTGTACCAAGTATTTTGAATAGCAAGCCCTCTGTAAGGTTTATTATAGGCCTATGCCATTGTACTATAACTAGGCCTGATTACTGTGGTTTTGAAATGTAAAGAGAGAACGAATCCCACTTAAGTTTAAAGAAAGAAACTTACTTTATCAATTTTATAATTAAAATTTGTATACTTAGGCCTTACATTTACTTGCTTATTTTCATTTTATTGTTCCTGTACCTTTAATTCACTGTGTTGCAAAACAGTGATGATTGCAACTATCAGTCTACCTCTACATATTATGATATTGATATGTTTAATTCCATTTATGGTCCAGAAAGTTCATCAACTTTTTCAATATTAAGTATAAATTGTAGAAGTATAAATAATAAATTTGATAAAATATTAAATTTCATTCAATTCTTGCACCATGAATTCTCTCTTTTGCTTTATCAGAAACATGGATCAAGGATTGTACTGATCTAAATTTTATTAATATCCCAAACTATAACCTAATACAGAACAACAGGTCTCATAAGAGAGAAGGAGGAGTTGCCTTTATGTTAATTCCTGTATTTGTTTTAGAGAAGACATGATCTATGAAATTTATTTACTACTGCTGAATCCATCTTTACAGAAATTCAAAGCGGATCTAGCAGTAATTTTATCGCTGGTATTATATATCGCACCGACATTAACTTTTTGATCAAGAATTATCACAAACTATTAACTCCAAAAAGATAAAAGCTTATTTGGCTGGTGATTTTAACATTAATCTTCTTGGTAAAAGTCAAGAAGTTCAGGACCATATTGACAATATTTTTACTCACTCTTTTCAGTCAACAACCCAACCAGAATAACCGATCACTGTGTTACTATTATTGATAAAGCCACGCTGGTTATTTGGTAGTTACGTGTGTGGATTCAGCGTCACTTCAAAGCATACAAAATTACACAGAAACAGATACTTTAGTTGAGTAGAGCACGGGTCCCTTTTAATTCAAACTACTACACCAGGTACGAGATAATTTAAGATAAACGTTAGACGGACACTCACCGCGTCGTACGACGAATCCACATTTGCTTCCGGCGAGCGATAGACAACCCAACGCCGTCTGCTGATTGCCAGTGGCAATCTGAACGGATCCTGACAGGCGTCTACCGACAAAATCACAATGGAAATTTGGCCTAGTTATAATAAATTTGGCGTTTTCGCAACCCCATTGGCGCTCCATATATTTGTTGAAAACAAACCGCGACCGAAATGAAGCGCAACCGAAATGATCTGTCCTATTCTATCCAAGCTGTTACTCTGCTGCTGTCTCTATTCAAATTGGCCTCTCTTCTAATAATCATCAACCATGGAGGTATAAAAATATTTTAAAATATTTTTATACCTCCATGCATCAACTAACCTCGTCTACTGTATTTGCATAAAGTGATTAATAGCCTATCTTTAGTCCATCAAGTGATGAGAACAGTTCCATGGACTTCAGTATGTCCCTGTACTAAATGGAGGTCCCATTAAAGTAGTTTAGCATCCTTGTTTATGCCCCTGTGTTATTAAGTGGCCATGGGTGGTCTATCATGGTTAAATCGTAGTGATGGATAGTTACCATTAACAAAACTAGACGGGTATTCTAGAAAAGTATTTTTATAACCTTACACTTATATTACTGCAACATTGATTCCCTTTATCCTTCTATGACATCTTGTGTTTTTACAGTAGACATATCTGATCATTTCCCAATTTTCTGTATGAACTCATTGATCAATATTACAGAAAGGCCGCTGTAATTTATAAAAAGTAAAGTTCTAGTAGTGGTAAGCAAGGATTCACTGATGATTTGTACAATACCACATGGCATGATGTTATTGATAAAAGTGATGTTGATGAAGCTTACAATGCTTTTACATATAAACTTGGTAATTGATTTTATAAATTTCCCTCTACAGAATATTCGTGTATGAGCTAATAAATTAGAATTACCATGGATCACTTATGGATTGGCATAGTCAATCAAAACTAAACAAAAATTGTATGCTCGTTACAAGGCTTCCCCATCACCATTGCATTGGAAAAAATATTGTACTTATAGGAATAAATTAACTAATGCAAAATGTCTATTCAAAATTAATTGTAGCTGGATGGGTTTTCATTAAGACCTTAAAGCCTTAATATCCTTCCTAAGAAAAAATAGGTTTCCGCTACATTATCAATAAAATAATTTCGAAATATCTTGTTTCTGTATGCTCCCCCAATAAACGTTCCAAACGATCTGAGGCAATTGGAGATGCCACACCCACCACTACCCTTTATTTTAAAATTCCATATATCGGCCCCTTTTTAAGATTGCCTCGCATAAAATTTGTTTGCTTTCTAAGCAATTATGTAATGATTTTGAATTTAAGTAGGTTTTTTTCTTCATTTAAAATAACAAATTTGCTTTCATAAGAAAGTATAATACATACTCCAAGTATGTATTATACTTTCTTATCTGAGATTAATCAGTGGACCTTTCGAAATTTGCTTTCTGTGAAAGATCCTATCCCTGCCGGTCTCCACTCCGTGTTGCATATAAATTTGTGTGTGCTATGGAATGCCTCCTCAGTTCACAGTCATCATGCAGTAATTACCAATCACCATGCAGTCATTAACAATCACTATGCAGTCATTAACAATCACCATGCAGTCATTAACAATCACTACGGTATGCAAATGAATATCTCCGATATAAAAAAAACCCTTTTTTTGAAACATATCTATATGATAAAACTGACTTCAAAGGAATCAGTCTTAAGTTTAAAGCAAGGTCTAATTGTTTACTTTAGAAGGTAGGAAAAGTACATGGTATGATGGGTGCTCAGGTTTATGCAAATTATGTAACTGTAATTCTGTGGAAAATATAGAGCACTTTCTATTAGAATGCCCACAATTTTATCATATTAGGGCTAATACCTTCCATGAAATTATAATTGCTCTATTTAAAAAAAAAAATACATGAATATTGGGAAAATTTTTCCAATGGTTCACCAGATCTAAAAATTCATTATTTGCTTGATGATCTTTTCTTAACAAATTCCACTCTTGGCTTAATTTTTGATACATGTATTAAAGAATATCTGAAAGATGCATGGGAAAAACGAACACATGTTTTAAATGATCCTGCTAATAATGTTAATAGCGTATAGGTGTTTTTTTCTCCCTCTTTAATGATTTTATGAATAGACATTGACTGTACTTCTGTTGTGTTTTTGATGTATTATTTTACATAAATTTCACATTGCATTTATTATATTGAGTGCTCGTTTTTATTTATTTATCTATTTATATTTACTTTATTTTATTATAATTATTTTAGTTAAGATTTTAAACTTTAGAATAATATTATTTTAATTGCATTTTGATTTTTCATTACTATTATCTCTTTTTTTATGAATTTTATATTTACTTGTAATTTTTGTTCTGTTGTATGGTTGAATCTCTCCTGCGTGAGAGTGTTCCTCTGCTTTGAAAGAGAGAGCCAATAAATTATTATTATTATTATTATTATTACCAATCACAATGCACTACTTACCAATCACTATGCAGTACTTTCCAATCACTATGCAGTACTTTCCAATCACTATGCAGTACTTTCCAATCACTATGCAGTACTTTCCAATCACTATGCAGTACATTCCAATCACTATGCAGTACATTCCAATCACTATGCAGTACATTCCAATCACTATGCAGTACTTAACAATCACTATGCAGTACTTACCAAACATTACGCAGTAGAATATTGTGCAATTTATACCGCCACCTATTAACAACATTGAATATCGCATGACATTTTGTGACCCAAGCTCACAAACGGGCTGTAAACTCGTCCTCAGGCCAAAATGTTTTTGTTATAATGGCATAGAACATATTATCATTTACTTTAAGATGACAGTTAAATGAACTCAATCGGGTGTCTGGAAGCAAAGTTATGACCATTTGAATAATTGTCATCTTATCAACTTTCTTAAATCAAGTTTTGAGAAAAATGCTTTTATTTTCGGCAGGTTTCTATTTATTTTTCATTAGCTCCCATTCGAAAATGGCTAAATTTTACCTCTAACAGTTGGAATAGTAAGATTAATAGTTATACTTTATTTATTACACAAAAACCAAATTCACACAAAATTCACATTCTACACCCTATTCTGGGTATTGAGACTTGTTTCTCAATACAGTGCAGTGCGAGTTTACAGCCCGTTTGTGAGCTTGGGTTACATTTATTAGACGGCTGTAAAAGCAAGTCTATTCAAACTGTTATTATTTACTCAGTGTACTACATACATGCTTCTAGAGTTGCTTCTTGTTGTAACTTTCCCACCACCCATCTTACTACCACACTCACTAGGCCTATGCTATTATAGTCCACATGCTTGACTTTTTCCAAAAATATATAATATAATCTGTCTTACCGTAAGGCCGATTACAAGGGCAGACGTTAGGCCTATAAATTAATTTTAACAAGATTAAATTTAGTATTTTAAAAAGTGAAAAATTAGACCTTTTTAAGTCTCTAGTAGTAGTATGCCTAAAACTATGTGCCTTAATATTACTAATAGGCCTACCCTAGTTTAGTTAACTACAAATAAATAACTCCCATTTTTATTAATTTTCAAAATTATCTCTAATTAAAGTTGGTTTACATTTTCTAAAATTAATCAATCAAATGCTTACGGTAACACTGCATATTTAGTTTAATAAATTTAGCAGATTTTCTTAGTTCTTTATGGCCTATTGAACTAAATACAGTATGTTGCTGCTGCCGCCAAGCAATTATTTCAATAACACATAAAATAAAGTACTCCAGCATGCAAACCTTTAAAACATTGTATTTAATATAATTGTTTAATATAATAATTGTATTGATTGTCTGATAGAAATGAGTCAGCTCTAACTAGCTAAATACTGGAGTAATGATATTTTATATGTTATTAAATAGTTGCTTGGCGGCTGCGGCAACATACTGTATTTAGGTCAGTATGCTCTAAAGAACTACTGTAATAAAATCTGCTTAAAAAAAATTTTTTTCTCTCTGTTCGTTATTAAACATTATTAAAACCAACCATACATACTGGTTTTACCGTAATCACGTTACTCCAGTATGCAAACCTTTAAAATATTGTATTTAATATAATTGTTTAATATAATATATTGTCTGATAGAAATTAGTGAGTCAACTCCAACTAGCTAAATACTTGAGTAATGGTATTTTATATGTTATTAAATAATTGCTTGGCGACTGCGGCGACATACCGTTTACCTCAATAGGTCCTAAAGAACTAATAAACTAAGATTTTTTTCTTTCTGTTCTTTATTAAACTAAATTTGCTGTTTTACCTTAAGCATTTGGTATATTTTAGAAAATTGATAAAGATGGGAGTTATTTGGTTGTAATTAACTAAACTAGGCTAGGCCTGTTAGTAATATTAAAGCATATAGTTTTAGGCATACCACTACTAGAGACTAAATTATTTACTTTTTAAAATATTAAATTTAATCTTGTTAAAATCAATTTATAGGCCTAACGTCTGCCCTTTTAATAGGGCTATTAATAAGGCATTATTACAAATCATATATTATTCGTAAAAGTCCATGTGGACTATCTAGTAGCCTAGGCCTAGTGAGTGTGGTGGTAATATGGGTGGTGAGAAACAAGAAGCATATCTAGAAGCATATATGTAGTACACTGAGTAAATAATAACAGTTTGAATAGACTTGCTTTTACAGCCGTCTACTAAACTTCATGTGATATTCAATGTTGTCCATTGTTGGCTGTTGCATAGTTACGCATCTCACACACGATCCTTATAATTATATGCACCGCCACATAGACATGTGAGGTGATACAGGATGCTTCAGACATGAATAAAGTACACAGTACAGTTGAGATTAATTAAACTGTATATAGAGTTGTTTATTGTCTCACGGCAAATAACAAATATAACAGTGGCAGTATAAATTGCGCATATTGTACTGCATTGTAATTGGTAAGTGCTGTAGTGTTTGGTAAGTACTGCATAGTGATTGGAAATGACTGCATAGTGATTGGTAATGACTGCATAGTGATTGGAAATGACTGCATGACGATTGTGAACTGAAGGCAGAGGAGGCGTTCCAGAGTGTGCTGGCTGTAATGCCAGCTATGTCGGAGAAACTAGCCGACACTTCTCAACACGCGTGCGCGAGTACTTGGCAATGGATAGGAACTCACACATATTAAAACACCTTAAGAATTCACGCAAATGCATGCAAACTTGTAGTGAGTACTATTTCCGTATTCTTGACTCCGCCCCATCAATTTATCATCTCAAAATAAAGGGGGAATTACATATTCAATGGAGCAGCCCTTCACTCAACAAACAACTCTACCATGTTAATTTAACTTTGTCATTTTGATTTTACTTCATTTCGTTTACCATCTATACATTGTTTCTATTCATGATCTTGGTGTTCACAACTTGATACGGTTGAATTATGTATAGATTGACGTGTCACAAACTTCACTTCGTTTAAATAAGATTGCCTATATGGAATCTCTGTACACTGATGATGAGTGTAGGATCTGTCGAAACATGTATGTAACGTAAGGCCTAGCAATGGCTAGGCCTAATAAAGTTTTCAGGCATTGCCTGAAATGATCGTTCTCAAAAGTATAGTCATATTTTTGAATTTTATTAGTGGTTTATTGTGTCATTGATCATTTGGTAACATAAGTTCTTCGAAATTCAAGGTTTTCCCCCCTTGAAAACGGTCAGATAAATTTTTCCCATTGTTATCACGGTAGATAGGCCCTAAAATACATTTTTTTAAAATAGAGTAGTTGCATACGATTATTTTTCCATGAATCGATAAATCCCAAAAAGAAGGGGGGTTCCGGGGGTTCTTAGAAGGCGGGGGAAATGAGCTTTCCTGACTTCTAAGTTGTCTTTTAATTACTTTTAAATTCTTCAAAATTCAAGGTTTTCCTCTCTTGAAAATTATAATGAATCAATGAACCCAAAGAGAAAAGGGGGGTTCGGGTTCTCCCCTGGAAAATGTTGATTTCTAGATGGTGGGAAATGAGCTTTCCGGACTTCTAAAGTATCATTTAGCGAATTTAATGTAAGTTCTTCAAAATTCAACGTTTCCTCTCTTGAAAACGGTCAGGTAATTTTTTCCCATTGTTATTACAGTAAATAGGCCTTATGTGTGTATACATACATAAAAAAAGATTAAGTAGCATACGTATTTTTTCCATAAATTGATAAATCCCAAAAGAAAGGGGGAAACGGGGTTTCGCACCGGGAAAATTTTGTTTCCTAGATGGCGACCGGGAAATTAGTTTTCCCGACTTCTGAGGTGTCTTTTAATTACTTTTAAGTTACTCAAAATTTAATGCAACTCAAATGTAACTCGGTCGGGGACTGGATAAACATTTTCTTTCTCATCCTCCTTCTCCTTCCTCCTTTCTTTTCTTGCATTTCTTTCCCATCATACAAAAATCTCAAGAAATTACGGTATATATTTTTTTCCAAAAAGTGTGCCCCCCCCCCTCCGGTTTCGCCGGCCATGGAAGATGTCATTAAAGACGTTAGTATTGATCCTGCTAGTAGGCGGTTCAGGATATTGTCACCCCAACAAAATGGCAAGGTCAACATCTTCAAGACACTCGAAGGGTGATGTTTCAAGTTGGCAAATTCCAGTCAGCTGCAATGAAAGCTTATATCAAGTTGAAACTTCAATCAAAGCTCACAGTAAGAATGCAAGTTTACACTGCATACTCCTCTCCACAATTGTTTTGTCACACCTATAAACTGCTATCCACCAGACCTCAGCAGATGTCCAGGGATTCTCCACAAGGAAAAACAAGACTGGTTTAAAAAAACAAAACAAAAGGAGCCACAAGATCTGCTAGCGAAAAAGATATCCACTTACCAGATACACCTTACTCAGCTCTCCTGTCCTATCAAAAACCAACCTTTCATCCTACCAGCAGCAATTTTCGGCATAAATATAAATTAAAAACAATTGGTGGATACCACTCGCAGAGCTTCATGCGGATATTAGAAGTAACTAAACGGTGTTTTACAAAACACTGAAGGCAATATGCATCTCTTCATACCGGATTCAAAAGCCCTTTGTGCAGTGTTGATCCCCCAGACACTCTTCGCAGAAAAGACAATACATCCTGAAGCAGTTAATTAGACCACGATGGCATGCAATATCTGGTTACACAATTTTTCTGCAATATTTGGTTTTTCTTTTCAAATTTTCTGGTTAATGTTTATATATTTCGATATGGATGTTTTTCATGTTCTATTGTTTAAACAAATTTTATCATGTTATATTTATTGATTCATTGTATTAGTTCCTAGACACAAATTGTGATTGTCTCTCGTTGTATTGTCGACAATAAATGTTCCCTGATTCCCTGTTTCTTACATAAACAGTTGGAACCCGGCTGGGAAGTTTGACATCGGAATTTGTGTCAGTCAGATCTTCAATAACAGTCAAATGAGAGTTAGAATATGGACCATTGGCATTTGTGGATCTATCTGTAGCTGTCAAATTTAGTCTAGTTAAGTTGAGGCTTCAATGGCAGCAGTGGTGCCATTTCCTCTACAAGGAATCCAAGGGTTCACCTAAATATATTGGTGGCAAGATTGGAGACAGCTGCTTGCTTGAGAGTTCACACCCACCGATTGGCCTCAGGTTTAGTGCACCGGATTAAAACAGCAAGGCAATCGCTGAACCTAGAGCCCCCACTTTTTGGGGCCATTTTAATTTTGAGCTGTTCAGATACCAAAATCCTTAATTTTAACAATAACGGTATTATTATGGTTTACATTATATTGGATTCATTGACTTAAAAAACATGGGTATTGACACCAAGGCCATGGTACTAACAGCACTCGTTTTAATAGCAAAACATATTTATTTATTTTTTTTTTTGAATTTTGAATTTCACATTTAATATTGTATTTTTACAATGAAGATATATTATATGGTATTTCATATATGTTTTATTGGATTCCTTGAACAAAAAAACATAGGTATTTTATACTAAGATCATGGTAAGATGGGCACTTAGAGTTTTTAAACTGCCTTTTTTTTTTTTGGTGGCCATTTTAAATATTTTTATTATTTTTGGATTTTCAGGATGAAGATGTATGTTACTGTATTTTAATAATGTTTTATTGGATTCCTTGAACAAAAAACATAGGTATTTTATACTAAGATCATGATAATATGGGCACTCAGAGCCTTTAAACTCCTAAAGTTGTGTTTTTAGCAGCCATTTTGATTTTTATTATTTTCGACAAGAACGGTTTGGAGTGACATCGTGGTTCCAGCAATTTTTTGAATCGGCATACTCAAAAATCCCCCTAGGACAAAGTTTCATGCTTCTTTCCAGAAGTGCACGACTTGACCAAAAAATGTCACATATCCGCCTCAGTAATGTGTACATCTACGTTGTAAACAAAATCTGAAACTTGTTGTTGAAATGTTGTTTGTTTCTTTATTCTTCTTGTTCTTTTTATGTTTTTATGAAAGTCAGTATATGGGAATGTACTATGAAAGGTTAAATTTAGTATTGCCTCCTTTAATATGAGGGGTATTAATCAAGTTCAACAACGATGGGAACTATTGTGTTGGTTCAAGCAAAGTAACCATTCAATTATTTGCTTGATTATTTGAGTTCGGCAATCTAGTAGGGATATACTACTGTATTTAATTCATTTAGTGGCAATAGCAGGGGTGTTGCTATCTTGTTTCAAAATAACTTTAAGTTTAAATTGCATGAATATAAGAACCGTGATGAGGTTGGAAATTATTTAGCTATTCATTTGTCAGTGGGAGATAAAGAATTTGTTCTTATAAATATTTATGGTTCTAATGGGGATGATCCTAAATTTTACGATAGATTAGAAGAAATTATAGAAGAGGCCGAAAACCAGGTGGGCTCAGTAATTATATCCGGGGATTGGAATGTAGTTAGAATTTATAAAAAATACACATTCGGGTAATTGAGAAAAAATAAACAACAGGCTAATCAATCTGTTAAAATATCATGCAAATTAAAGATTTGCATTCAATTTGGCGAGAAACCTGCCCCAATACAACATGTTATACGTGTTGTATTAAAGCAAGCGAGATTGGATTATATTTTAGAATTTGATATTTTGTCAACTGTTTAAAATGATGATATAAGTCATGGTTATCGGACACACCATTCGTTGGTATATATAGAAATTGAAAGTGATATTTCAGAGCATGGCAGTGTGTTTTGGAAGTTTAATAACTCATTACTGAAAGATGAAATTTATACAAAAAAAATAAAAGGTTGTGTAAATGAAGTTATAAATGAATATCCTCCAGCCGGTGAAAAGTACACATGATCACCAAAAAAAAAAGGAAAATGTTGGTTTTTCTATTGACGACGCTCTTCTCTGGGAAGTTTTTAAATTAAAAAAAAAAACTCGGGTTATCACGATTCCATATTCGGCAAATAAAAAAACGATGTCACAAAAACAAGAGAAAGAAATTGAGACAAATTGAAATTTTAGAAAGTAAATTGGCAAACTCTCAAATGATGATGACGTGTCAACCTTGAGTATTCTGAATAATGATTTACAATCAAGCAGTTGCAGGAGCCAGAATACGTTCAAAAGCTAGGTGGTGTGATTTCGGTGGAAAAAAAAGTAGGCCTAATATATTTTTCTAATTTCTGAAAAGCTTCATTATGTAAACAAATATATATTTAAATTAAATACAGATCATGGAGAACTGACTAATCCTAAGGACATATTAGAAGAACTACACAATTTTTATAAAACATTATAATAAGCCTAAGCAAAAAGTAAATAGGCTTGATTTTTTTCTACATATATTCTTAAATCAAGTGACGGAGAAAAATAATCAGTGTCGCAAAGGGCGGTAATTACTCGTATTCCCATAGCAAATAAGTCGCGATATTAATTGAACAGTTGGAGACCGGTTTCGCTTTTGAATGTCAACTATAAAAATTGGTTCAGCTTATATTGCTGAGAGGATGAAGGTGGTTTTACCTACTATTATAAGCGAAACACAAAAAGGGTTTATGACAGGATATTTTATTTGAGAAAATACAATGCTTTTAAACGATATTCTTTTTGAAAGAGATGAACAAAAAATACCTGGTTTATTGTTACTAATTTACTTTGAAAAGGCATTTGATAGTTTAGAACGGGGTTTCATGTTGGATAAAGACCTTTTATAATGATTGCTCGAGTTGTGTTCTTAATATTAATAATAATCCATCATCATTCTTTTCCGCGCCAAGTTTGTCCCATCAATTAAAAAAATCATTCAAAAGTCAAGGGTATTCACATTTCAGGCAAAGAGTATCTAATGGATCAATATGCAGATGATACCTTTTTAAAGCTTGATGGTTCGGAGACGTCGTTAAAAATGTGTTTGAATATTTTGAAAGATTATAGTATCGGATCTCAGGTTTAATTCCGAAAAGGCAAAAGTAATATGGATAGTTTTATTAAAGCATAGTCAAAAACAATGGATTACTAATATAAAATGGCTTCAATACGGAGAACTTTTAATGTGCTTGGTATATTATTTTTCTGATTTAAAATCTATGCAAAGGTTAAATTTCCTAGGAAAAATTAATGAGGTGAAAAAATTAGTTAATTCATGGAAAAGTAGAAATCTCTCTCTTAAAGAGAAAATTACTATTGTGAAAAGTCTAATTTTATCTAAATGTATTCTTGTTTTCCTTTTGATAGTTAAGCCTTAAAGTTAAAATGGATTTATGAAATATTAAATGAGGGTAAAGACGTTGAATGGAAACTATTTTCTTCTTCATATAGGTTCTTTGGAGGTAAAGAAATATTTATTACTAGTTTATTTTAGTGAAAAATATTAGAAACCCATTCTGGAAAGAAGTTTGCAAGATTAATATAAGTTCTTTGGAGGTAAAGAAATATTTATTACTAGTAAAACAAACAGATTGCATTCATTAATTGCATTCTTTATCTTCCCTGGTATACAAAGGGTATTACACATGTAAGTGATCTTTATGTGGACAAAAGCAATTTAATGACATTCAGACAATTTTGTCAGTTGTATAATTTTTAGTCTTCTCAACTTAATCTATTAAAATTTATGGAAGTAACGAATGTAATTCGACTACACTGGAAAAGGGAGATCCAAGATCCATCTGATAATATTGTTGTTTGCGATGTTAAAAGATCAACGATTTTGGTTCAAAAAGGGTCACTAAAAAGTTGTGTATGTTTTTATTTGAAAAAATCGAAAATGTAAAAATAAAAAGCATTGAAAAATGGGAAAATCTATTTGATAATACTCAATTTAGTTGAAAGAAAATCATTTTGATTCCAAATAAAGTACATTTGAAAAAATTGATTAATAAATTGATGAGCAAAAGAGACTACAGTAGAACCCATATTATGCTGGCACCTTCAGGACCAAAAAATTGTCCCCTTAACATCAGCGTCTCCTGAATAGGTGTACTACTTTTTAGGGGACAGTAACCGGTAAACTGATATGTTCCCATTAATAGGGGTTTCCTTGTAAAAAAAAAACATGATAAAACAGATTATTTACTTTAGTTTAATTGCAAAATAGTAATAATTAGAATTATAACAAATATCAATATGCTTCAGATAAGTATGCTGGTGCTTTGTGTAATATCATTAGTTTTAATACAACACCTGCTTAGATTTGTGCACATACAAATTATTCATAATAACTGTGCATTAGAGTTCCTGCATTTCGATATAGCGCCACCTCCTGTTGAGAATAAACGATTCTAGAAAATGGCAGATTGTTACACAGCTATGTTTTCGTATGTACGTGAAAGTTTACATCCATACATACATTATTGAGTCCACCATACACTACACTTTGTTTATTCATGCTTGCCTTATCTTTTGTTATACCTGGTTATACCAAACCTGTTATTTTGTAATTATTATAATATGTTTGTTAATTGTTACCCCAAAGCCTTTGAATCATGAAATTTGCTTTTTTTTTTTATATAAGCCTGTTCCCTATAATAGTTGTGTTGCAACACATTTTATCAGTATCTGATGATGACTTATGGTGGAAAGTACTTGTCCAATTAAAATATTTCATTTTGAAGCAGATTCAAGAACTTTTTAAGACTTTTAAAATTTTTTTAAAAAAACAATCTATGTAAATTAGAGTGACATCTCAACTTAACTGTCAACATAACTTTATTAAAAGTCATTACTATTGGCACTACCTGTACATTTAATGCAACATGCCATTATTTTGCGTCTTACGTTTTCTTTCTGTTTAACCCAAATATCAACTTTTAAAAGACCTCAACTGACTGAGTATCACATAGTGTATTGTTAATTATGTGATGAGGTATATTGTACCATTTTCTCTATGATTGTACGAAGTACTATTAAGTTATTGAACTGTATGGATTATACTGATAAAAATACATGTTTCTTTTGTTTAATCAGAAATGCTTTACTTACAATATCTAATAATCAGGATAAATATCTTAAAATGCTTATGATAAATATAAATTACTCCTTCATTTCTAATTACAAATTTCCAATTCAACTTTCATATAATTTAAGTTCCTAATTATACATAAACATGCACAGTAATAAGCAATAAATAATAACATTTCAAAAAGTAAAAATGAAAATGGATATAATTTAAGCTCGTATGTAACCACCGTCGTGCGTGACACCTAGGGCAGGACGTTATACCGCGTCCCAACTTTATCTATGCCGCCGTTTACTGCCTCATTGATGTCATCCACAACTTAAACTAATCCGAAATTTCGAATTAGTAATACGTACTTTGGAATTAGTAATCCGAAATTTCAAATTATTAATCCGAAATTTCGGATTACAGTAATCCGAAATTTCGGATTACAATAATCTCGGATTAGTAATTCGAAATTTTGGATTAGTAATTGGAAGTTTCAGTTTACTAAAATATACTTAAGTGGCACGAATGCTTTTGTATGAATCATTTGTAGTAGGTAGACAATGTTAAAACAGATAGGCCTATACAATAGATAATGATATTAAGCAATTGAAACATAAATAGGCCTATTATTGCATAAAGAGTCCTTAGTCAGTGGTGGCACTGGTGGGGTGGGGAGAAGGTTGGGGTATAAATCAAGGAATAATAATATCGTAATAGTATACCTCTCTGATAGGATAGACAGTTTTATTTAGGCAAATGCATACTTTGTGATTTTCAAACGTAGGCCCATAAAATACCGAGGGACAGCTGTCAACAGCTGTGTCTACAAAATACTGCGTCCTTGAGTTTTTATAGTTATAGTATAGAGGTCAGGAATTGCATCATTAAAAAAAATCAAAATAGACATTTAATAATCCACTGTACCATTGACGGTAGCTTATTCCGAGTCTTCTTTGGAGGGGATGGGTGTAATACATTTTTCTTTTATTGCTTTAACTGCCCAGAAATGTTTTAACCAATGTAATTACATGACCAGTACTAACAGGTTTTGGAAATTCAAGTTTGCTTGTTTACAGACTTTCGACAAATTTGTTGACATCGGCGTCAGACGTCATCCAGGCAATTACTCGGGTTCCTATGTTTCACAGCATAGGAATCAAAAACATGCAATCATTTATATCTTTAGGGTATTTCTGTACAATTTGTAGTGGATAATCCGGGTTTCAAATGCGAACATCTCGACAAGAGTTCATTAAGTTCTGTACTTTTAAGCCCTGGCATTAAGGCAGGGTGCTTCAACGTGCTGTAGTTCTTGATATGTACGATTCTCATTGCCAGCTTCTGCTATGTATTCCATGTAAGTCTGTTAAAATATCAAAACCTAATTATGTTGAATATTTGTTGAGTTAGGAATAGTAAATTTAGATGGATGCAAATAAAGTAAGTATTGAATATACATACTATGTTATAATCAGTCATCTAACCAACATTTCCAAAAAAATAATTATAAAATTCTTCAAAAGGACATTTTGCAGCTCTAGTAAACCAAATTATTCTTATTCTTCCTTATAAAGAGTAGCAATAAAAGAATTAATATCCCGGAGTAGTTGCATTTTTTTAATCATACTACTGAATACTGATTGTTGATTGGGATGGTATAGAATCTTCAAAGAATGGCCTAGAATTCGAAAAGGATTAAGATTAATAAGCTTCGTTATTTGGAAATTATATCGGTACAGTATAATTTTAACACAATTTTACACTAACAAAATATTAGACGAGGACGTATACATACATACATTATACACATACACCCATATACACATACACATACACACATATACACATACACATATACACACCCACCCACCCACCCACACACCTGTCTCTTATACACATCTTACACTACACTTT
>NW_022696035.1:645667-657337 GCF_011630105.1 Anneissia japonica
TTGTTCTTTCATTTGAATTTTTCCTTTACAAAAAAATTAGTTAAAGAAGTAGCAGTATACAATATTATCGTGCATTATTGTATTCACGGTATGACTTACAGTACTTGGACGATAGGGCTTCACATTGGTTATTATAGCATTTAGTCCAGTACGAATTGTAGCAGAATGAAAAAGTATGTGCAACATTTTTGTTTAATGCGTAAGAGGGGTAGCCTGCAATTTTCAAATGGCCACCATTTTTTAACATTTATTACCAATAATTGTACTTTTTTGATGTTTAAAAAAGATGATAATATACTAAACATTCTTTTACATAAGTGACAATAAATGTAAAATAATATTTTACCTCAAATTTGCCAAATTCAAATCCAAAATGGCCGCCATTTTAATTATTTTATCTATTTTAGCATATATTTAATTTATGCAGTTAATTACTTAATTAGGCCCATTAAAACCTAGCATTTGAAATTTAAAAAATTGCAAAAAAAAATAATTTTGATTATAATTAAAACAAATACATGTGTAGGATTGGTAAAATCCAGAAATTACACCTTAATTAATATGCAAATTAGCTTAAATATGCAAATTAGACGGAGATACAGCATATCTTTGTAACCACTGGTCGTAGTGGAGTTACTATCTCTTTTAAAATGTGCAGAACATACATGTTCCTATTTGCTATAATGTAAGATTTTCACCAAGATTGACCGGAAATGTGATATTTGACCTCTGACCTTATTTAGCGATGGGAGTTGAACCGGGGACCTAAAGATCTCCACGGTTCAATGTACACACAGTGGCTGCCACCAGATTAGCCGACTGAGCTGCTGTCTCAATTAGATCATTGTAACATTAGCTCAAACAGTGACTGATAATGCCAGCTTTAGAGATATGGTCCTATTTTTTAATTTTATCTCAACAACTATTATTCTGAATTCAAGTTATTTGAATGATTTTTTTCTCAGATTCATATCCAGGTATATAGGTCCTTTCTGAGATTTGTTACAGACACAATCGCTCTTACAAAATTATATAAGTATAATATACTTAAATAATGAAAACACAATTTGGTGTAAAATTCCACTAGCCATGTTCCTGGCCTTTGATCTAGAAGGTAGAATTGCCTTTCTATTTGCCTTAATGAATGGCCATGGTAAATTTATTTGGTCTCAAAATCTCCAAAAATAATCTATGTCATCTTCATTGTAAAATAGAGTTAATAAAAAAACATTATCTGGATCTGTCTCTGCTTACAGGGATTACACTTTCCTTTAGATCGATGCCCTGAATTAACGGCAAACACTGTGACAGTTGCTTTAGATTTTGATGTAGCCTCTTAATTATTTTTCTTACAGATGTTACATCATCCAGATAAGCTATTATGTATCTATTGGTTCATTGACAATTTTAGAAAATGTTGCCAAAGTTTTAAAATTTAGGATGCTTTTTTCAAAGTTTCATTTCAGAAAACTGTAGCAAAATCGCCCAAGGATATTAAATAACCGACATGAATATTTTAATAAATGTTTTTAAAATACAATTTTTCATAACGTACAACACATACAATGATTTTATGAATCCTGGATGGCCACCATACTGGGCATCTAGAAACTAACTGATCACCAGCTGTTTTAAAAACAGAGCGATAATGTGTCAACAAAAGAAGGGGCATTCTAGTTTATTGGAACCTTGCTTATTGGAACCTTGAAGTATTGCTTTTATGCAAGACAACACAACTGTGGCACAGTGGTTCTAAACCATTATGAGTTTGATGTACTTTGTTGAAGTATTGAGAATTTCAGTCAAATGAATTTCAGTCAAAAAACTTCAGGTTCCTGTTAGAAATTTTGTCTGAATTTCTTTTGAGTCTTTTGCATCATTTATAGAGAATAAAACTATTTGATTGCCTGACAGAGTTTTGTAAAAAAAATTGGGAAATAAATTCAAAAGATCAAGTAATCACTGATGGAATTAATGCCACTGGCAAATGTAAAATCATGACTATTCTGGAATTGATGATCCAGAAGAATATAAGTTCGGAAAAATAGTAGATGAACAACCACATTGCTAAAATTTTGTCATTTTTGTGCAACTCCCTTAGTGGTTTGAGTGTTTGCACAATGAAAACACCTTCAGAACATTTACCTCATAAAGTAAAAACTATGAATATATTTTATCATCAGTAAAGCAGGCCGAAGCATAATAGGCGGCCTATGTACTTGAAGACCTCTATTATTATTTGCTGGCGGTTTTCTATTAAGGTGTACATTAGGCCTACTATAGAAGAAATATATGTTTGAAAATTTGTCCAGTATGTAACATTTTAATACTTTTTATATTCAGTGATGTTTATTCTACAACATATCCAATTTTTAAAAAACATAGCAAAACAAAAATGCAACCAACCAAGTTTGCAGGACTAATTACTCCTGGGGCAGCTCGGGAGGGTTTAAGATCGGCGACGCGTCACGTCGCGACGTCAGGACCTTCCCTTTAGAGTGTTTTTTTTTAAGCTGACAACAAATTATACAGATGTTGGTAAAAAGCTGGGGTGTGGGATTCCATCGTTTTTCAGACTAATTTAGTATTATTTTTGACTTTTGTAACAGAAGATGATTTCTCATGTCATCTTATGTCATTTACTAAGGAGGGTCTTTCGGCCGGGCCTTTTTGCGGGTATTTTAATGCACAATGTAATCTTTTAAAGCCCTCTTTAAAACAATATGATTAGTATAGCATATTGACCATCCATCTATGTGGATGTCTATTTATATAACATGTTAACTCACATCTTCCTTCCTGGTGTTGGTACTCTGTATGACTGCATGCTTCTCCTGAAAATACATTTTTGTATTCCACTATAGAGTAATTTTAATATATAATAAGATACGGTAAGATGTACTTTTTGTCGTGAACACATTGGTGAGCATGAAATTTAGTCTCATAATGTGCTAAAATTCATCTACACCAAAAATTAATAGAATTAATATAAAAACATGTATAAATATACAGTTCGCCGATACATTATCATACAATAAATAAATCAGTATAAATGAATAGATCATAAATATTTTAACACGATTACGACAAACCTTTTTAAATCTTATGTATACGACCAATCCAGCAGCTACTCCGAAGCAAACAACAAAGCCGCCAACAATAAACATTCCAATTTTTAGACCGGTGCGACTAAGTGGAACTGAATTAAAACATAATATTTTTATAAATAAAAGTAATATAGGCCTGCAATTACTTCCAGTTATACGGTTAAACAAGGAAAGTCTGGCTTTTGCCAGCATAGTTCGGTATCTACTTATACAAATATTTAGATATTTGAAGGCAAACCTTAAATATTTCTCAAAATAATGTAAAATATAATTAAATGTATAAAAACATATGAATAAAATACTGATGAAAATCTGATATGAAAATATGAAATAACATCGTAGGCCGTATTTTATTTTAATCGACATTGTACAGAAAATTCAAAATAATGTGGCTAGAAAAATTACCTGTGTTGCAGGCCTTCAAAGATTGCGTTGCATGGATTTCACTATTCTCTGCATAGCAAGTAATGTTTGATTGACAAATTTCTTCATTAATTTTCACTGTGGCTGTAAACTCTCTTTTCTCAATTATTTTCCCATCTTTGTATATGAGTAGAGGAGATGGCTTGGGATGACCCTCTACAGTGCATGTTGCAATGTCGGCTTGTGATTCGAATATAACGCTAATATCTATTTAGACAGATAATAAATATAATAATCAACATAATGATAATTATCATTACCATTAAGGTGAAGAACTATTAACTACTTACAGAATCTCTTTATTGTCAGGTTAAATTGAACACTGATTTTTCCGTCTTCTTCATTGAATTGATCACTTTCAGCTTTACACATATACAGGCCACCATCACTTGGAATTGCATTTTCAATGTGTATTTCATGTTCACTTGTAGAAAATCTAGTGGGGCTGAGTGTTTGTCCATCTTTATACCATGTGATAGTCTTAGAAAGGGGGTCACCATCAGGTTTACTACAAGTCAAATTAACTGATTCATATCTAAAGACGCTTCTTGCTGAGGCAGTGATGACAGGTTTATCTAGGTCTGGAAATGACAGAATTTCATTTGTTTGTATTTAAAAATCCATAGTAAACATAAATATATTATAACAACAATAACAATAATAATAATAACAATAAATACAATGATAATAACAATAATAATAACAGTAACAACAATAACAATAACAATAATAACGATAATAATAAATACAATAACAACAAAAATAATAGTAATAATAATAATAAATACAATTATCACAATAATAATAACGATAACAACAACAATAACAACAAACAATAGCAAAAATAACAATAACAATAATACTGTAAAATAATAAAACAACAATAATAATAACTAGACTTACTATGTCTGTTTGAACAACAGAACATAGGGCTTTTCCCCATTGCTTTAATGAGAAATGAATTTAAAATTGCAACAAAAAGAAAAGTTGTTAAAAGGTATAAAGTTATACCGAACGAAAAACCAAGTTCACTGCGACGTTATTAGTGAGACGAACTATAGCTGCAATGGTAACAGCGAGGTACATCGTGACCCATAACCAGAGCCATAGATAGAAAGAGTTGCGACATTGAGAATTTAGAAATCATTTTGTGTCAAACGCGATGCGTTCTGTGTCTAACGTGATGTGGGTTCCTGTGTATAATATTGTATAATACAATTAGCGGCGTCCTGTATAGTTTAATTCCATTTAATCTTTTTAGCAGTCGAATTTCATGTAACTATATTTATAGATTTTTTTTTAATGATTTCACTACTTTATATCCAATTTCATATTATAAATACTGTAATAATTTACTATTTTTAAGCAGTTCTTTAATTCTCGCCGATAGACCAAGACAGCCCTTCGATGGTAAGCATTCTTCAATTAGGCAATCCTGCCATATAGATCCATTTTTGCAAATAAATGATATGTGACGACCAGCAAAAATTATTTAAATTTATATCAAAATGTAATTAAAATCCGTATATAGGGTATATAGATTGTTGCTCTTTAAATTTGAATATGAGCGAGCCCACAAATCTTATGTTATTAATTTGATTATTATTATTTATAAATATTAAAATAGTATAGGCCAGTTGGCCGCAATATATAAACTGTGCGTTGCTGTAAATTTTATAAATTGTAAGTATTAAATGTTATAGAGGATCTGTGATATATTCAACTTGTGTAATTGTCTAACGTATATTATTTTATTAAAAGTCTCTGTTTTAATATTGTATTATGGCTGTACAGTATGTTACTTTTATGAACACACTGCAAGAGCGTGTCTGCTGCGCGAGTACGAAATTTACGCGAGCAAATATTTGATTATATATGAATTCTAATACGCTGTCCATACTAAGTGATGTTAATTATAAAATATAATTGTAAACCCAATTAAGTGTGTGAAATTAATATGCAATGTACGGTACTCATATACTTTGCATATGTTCATCAGGAAGATTATGACACAAAATGGACGGTGTGTACCACGTGAATTTTGCAAACCAAGGAGCGGAATGTCGCAACACTTTATATAATGGCTCTGCCCATAACCACAGTGCGCTATCTGGGCCGACCTTGCATAGGAACGTGCATAGGAACGTGCATTTTCAGTTCATAACGATTAAATGACTGAAAGCAAAACTGTTCATGCATATCACTGTAGTTTTGAGTTTAACCTAGCTGTAACTGGTTTAAGCTCTTTAGAAAACGCAAATTGCGTTTAAATAATTTAATCAACTGTCATCAAAACATCTTTAAATGGTACTCATATCCACACCTTACTGCGGATAGTGACCAAAATTGGATTATTTCTTCATTTCACCATGAAAAACTATTCTGCAAAGTGTCATTTTTATCCATCTGTAACTAGGACGTAAGGAATTTAAATGGCCCTTTAAATTTACACCTAGCCTGGATCGTCCCCGGCATAATAGGCCTAATATCTTCCTTGCAAAACTTGGGTTAAGCTTTCCCGAAAGTTTTATTCGCATCAGTTGACCCGTTTTTGAAATATTTGATTTGGGACGTTTTCCTTTAAATGGTCCACATATTCAGACCCTACACCAGATCATCACAAAAACTAGACCTTTACAAACTATTATAGAAAGTTACATTTACCTCCACTGGAAAATTTTTATAAATATTTACGTGTGGGATCTCAAAAATTTAATTGACCCTCCAATGTACAACCTTGACTGATTCGTCGTCAACACAAAATACTATCTTCCTTGTAACTTGTTTAAACATTATTATCAACAACATTTTTGATGTCATTTTGTAGTCAACTTGTGCAAGTTAAACTGTATTCCAACAATATCTTCAATTTGATAATTTAAGCATCACATTTGTAAAATTTGTAGCATTACTTTCTTCTCTTGACTAAATTTATTAGGTGTACAGCCACAGAAAAAAAGGAAAAAAGGAAAAAAGAAAAAAAAAAAAAAAAAAAAAAGTAAAAAATACCCCTCCAATTATATTTCAGGTTTATGTACGTTTAGGCCAACTATGTCTTCTTCAATGAGCTATTTTGTATTTTTTTTTGTGGCTGTATATGTTTAATTCTTACTTGTTTATAAAAACCAGACTACAGTACTTAAAACTTAATTTTTTATTTTGCATATTATTTATTTATTTATTTTTTATTTTTATTTTTGTCATCGTATTAATAATGATTTATTAATTATTTTTAATGGTGGTCATATCATAAAGTTTGTTTTCAAACTTATTTTGACCACCATCCACATACTTTTTTTTCCATATGAATTATACTTCTAATTTATGTATATGTGGAGAAATATTAATAAACAAACAAACAAATAAACAAACAAACAACCCCACCTAGAGACTGATATTTAAGGATATAACTACATGGCTCCAAAGCCTAGTTTGTATGGTAACCAAATCTATGTCAAATGGTTTTTTAGGTTCCAATTTTGCTGTAGCTTTTTTTTCTTCTAAATATTTGATTTTTATAGTTGTTGCTGAGGCACCAACTTCAAAACGGAAATCTAGTGCAGGGGCGGAAATAGGGGGACCCGACCCCGGACCCCTCCCCCGTTTGGAAAGTTTTAAAAAAAAGTCAATAAAAAAAATCGATCGCCTAAAACGCCTCTAGAGGTTATTTGCAGGAGTCTAGAAAACAAAAAGTAGTTTACACATCCAGCTTATGTGAATTATAAAAAAAAATGAAGGTACCAATGCTCAGACCCTGACGTTGTGAAATGATGTGGAAATTAAAGTAGAAATTATATGAAAATGAAATTAGGATTCGGCCTGCCATACTTACAATATACCGTGAGGATTGAAGAATAATATGAGATTGCAAACTCTCCATTTAATGTCTGGATCTGACATTCAAATCGTCTTTGAGAATCATTTCTTACCGGCCTTGAGATAACTAATGCAGCCTTTCGATGTGTTTTTATTAAACTGAAACGTCCATTAAATAGCTTTAGGTTATTTACAATGCCAGGGGTGATAATTATTCTTGCTGCATTTACTTCATTCCATAGGATAACATCAGATGTAGCATTAACTTGTGAATAATCACATGAGATCAACACTTCATTATCACCTTCACGGGCCATCTGATTAGATGTTATTACCAATTTGCTATATGTAGCTAAAACGACATACCGATACGTTTATATGTATTATAAAATTTGTTGTTAAGAAATATATACAAATGATATTTTATAATATAATATTTATGAAAAACATAATTAATTATACAAGCTTCGTATCTGTCTCTTATACACATCTAGATGTGTATAAGAGACAGCATATATATATCGTAAGAAATGATAATCTAATTCAGCTTTAATGAAACGTAGGGATATCTTCTCATACTTCCTAAGCAAACAAATAGGCAGGTCTTCCTAACTAAAGTCCTTGATGATGGAACCAAAAGGACGCAAATCAACCCATCATCAATACAAAAACGCGTGTTTTTTTTTGTAAACGTTTAAATTTCTTTT
This sequence comes from Anneissia japonica, assembly GCF_011630105.1. Classification (NCBI taxonomy): domain Eukaryota; kingdom Metazoa; phylum Echinodermata; class Crinoidea; order Comatulida; family Comatulidae; genus Anneissia; species Anneissia japonica. The sequence goes on from NW_022696035.1 coordinate 653,721, forward strand.
AAACGCATTTCTAGTGAAAAGTGCAACTAATAAAAACACAGTAATGCGAGCATTGGCAGGTGGGCGGAGTTTACATGACAGTCACCAACGGAAGTTAAAGCTGACATTACATCCTGCGAGCTATAGCGCTTGCTGTGAAAGAAGTAAACAACACACAGCGAAAGTATGGAAAAAGTATGGTATGATGTTTAAGCATGTCATCCTATTGGTTTAATTTTTTTCTTCGCCCCGAATTTCCCGCGGACGAGCGATCAAACCAACGAAGAGGTCAATTTGGGTCACCGTGACGAGTCATGAAAAACACGATATTGCGTTGCAGCTGAAAAGTGTTTTCTGAATGCGAACAGAAACACGCCCTAAGAGAAGAGTATAATATACATATGTAGTGCTTCTTTTATTCGTAATCTACTTTCACTGTTGTCCTGGTCAATGACATTAAAGCATTAGCTAATGTTTACCAATAAATGGAAGTTTAAAAATACATTACTTTTTTGTCTTTTCCAAGGTGTTCGTCAATCAAACTAAATTAATAACCTTTAATTTAGTTAGTTACCGGTACACTATTATCAATATAAAATATAATATATTTTATTATTTTTATATTAATAGGTAAATATTCTGACGATATTAAATGCAAGATACAAAATATTGTGACTAAACATTTTACCGGACTGAAATTAAACATTGTTTTCACCACTACAAAAATAAAGAAATATGTTTAGTATCAAGGACGCAATCCTTAGTAATCTTCGCTCTGTGGTAGTGTATAAATTCAAATGTGGTGGATGTAATTCCGCCTATATAGGCTATACTTGCCGACACTTGATTACTGGGATTAAGTTGACGAACACCTGGGAAAAGACAAAAATTCGCTAATACTATATGCTTCATTGACCAGGACAACAGTGAACTTAGATTACGAATAAAAGAATCACTACATATCAAATGTATAGTATTAATAGTGGCCTCAATATAGATCTAGGCTTTCTCAGCCACTATAAGATTTAGTTTGTTACTGACTACATTGTTCATATTAGCACCATTACCGCACAGATAGTCTATCTCCCTAGCTCTATTTATTAGTTGTATTGTAAGTAGTTTGATCACACTTGTTATCTCTGATCATTATATACTACATTGTATCCGACTGCTAATTGGTTAATTGTGAGACCTTTGCTAATTGTGTATGCATTAGCTCTTTTCTATTTTGTTTTCAATTTTTTACTTCACACACCTGATGAAGGTGGCATTGACTGCCAGCGAAAGCTTGTGTTGAATAAATTACATCAAAGTTAGTCTCAGGGTGCTGCCTTTTAGAATATGTGTACATATCAAATGGAACAGTCCAAATCTCAATGTTCAACTCAAACATTTAAGCTTACAACTTTTCAATTAGCATACAGCACTAATGTATGCTATGTAGGTGTTCTATACACCTTGCATATGATTATCTAGAAAAATCGTTCGTTACCTTAATTGGTAACATTTTTGCTTAACTAATTAATATTCATTCAATTCTTTGTATATATACTCTTAGTTAAGGATAGCAAGTTTTTTTCGTTTTTGCTTTTCTGTTTGTACTGATGATGGCTTGGAGAGAACACCCAAATATGTTTACCATTAAATCCTTAGTTCTTTTCTTAAAATGTGTTTTTCATCAATTTGCGTCCGTTGGGTTCCATCATCAAGGACTTTAGTTCACAAAACCTGCCTATTTGTTTGCTTATAAAGTATGAGAAGATACCCCTACATCCCATTAAAGCTGAATTGGATTATCATATATATATATGTGTGTATATGTGTGTGTGTGTGCTTGTGCGTGTGCGCGTGTGCGTGTGTATAAAAACACCACAAGGCACTTTATAAAGCAAGTAATAGACTTTTATCGTGATCGCGGACTCATTGAGCCCGATCGTATAGCAAACATGTTTCGAGAAAACAATTCTCATCATCAGTGCGAAAGATGACAAATTTTGCCAAAGCTTATATGGCTTTATACACATGTATGTTAATAAGCAAATTAGAAAAACGACTAATGAAGCAAACCACAAAACGTAGCCAACCACCCGTCACTGCGGATTATTACGGTATGTAAATTAGTACATAAGAATCAAACAGCGAGCGTGATATTCAATTTGTAAATTTGCTTATTAAGGGATGGATTGTTCCAGGTAATATGCAAAGCTTCCTTAATTTTGAGTTTATAAGCTGAATCTGCAGAGTCAAGAACGGTGAAACATCTCTCATTAGCAAGATCCCGACAGCCTGCAAATGTTGAAAAATATGAGAATTTCCGTCTCTGAAGTGTTCTTGCACTCGTGTTGAAAGTCTTCTATTGGTTTCTCCAATATACATGAAATTACATCCCACACAAGTAAATTTGTATACAACACGAGCACGGAACACTTCGGGAACGGGGTCCTTCACTACTAGAAAATTAGAAATTTGGAACGATTTAAAAGCCAGCTTAATTGCAATTCCATGACAATGTTTACTAGTAATTTTGTTAATTCTGCTTTGCGTATTACGTGCAAGCTGTAAATATGGCAATTTAAAATAGCAAACATTGACATTAACATTATTATTGTCTTTAGGGGTCTCTTTAGAACCAGAACAAAGGACGTGAGCATCACCTAAATATCTATTAATTTTGTCATCAATAAGGTTATTAGGGAAACAATTTTTACAGATGGTTCTAAGAACTTCAATATCATTATGAAAACCTAGCCAAGAATTATTTAAATTATATACTCTATCAATTAATGTGCGAATAAGGCCGTTTTTGTAAGATGACGCTGTAAAGCTCAGAAAATTAGAGGAGTCCCATGAAAGTAGGCTTCCTATACACCGATGTTTTCAGAAATGACCCACCGTTATCTAGCAAAACGTCTAAAAAAGGTAGTCGTTGATTAATTTCATTTTCCATTGTGAACTTAATGTTCGAGTGCTGTTTGTTAATATAATCAAAACATTTTTAGCATGATGATTTGAGTTTAGTATACAGAAAATATCATCAACATAACGACGGTAGAACGTAACCGGTGTGTGGGTGAAGTTAGTTAGCCAAGTTTGTTCATGGTGACCCATAAATAAATTCGCCAAAACAGGTGCCAAAGGCGAGCCCATTGAAACCCCATCAATTTGATCATAAATTTCATTGTTGAAAATAAAATTAGTTTTTGCAGTGGCAAATAGGAACAATTCACGTAGATCATTTTTAGTTAATTTCATGTTATAATTTTCATCTTCAGTGATATAATTGACAGCAATCTCAATGCATTCAATAAGTGGGATATTGGTGAATAAGCTGGTAACATCAAACGACACCATGCATTTGTGTTTGGTATCAATATTTTGAATTTCCTTAACAAATGAGAATGAGTCCGTCGCCACAAATTGTCTAGGAAGAACCGGATCTAATAGTTGGCATAGGAACTTGGCCAAATTATAACAGATCCAATCGATGAAACAATTGGTCGGAATTTTGGAATATAATTTTGAGATGTTAGTTTATGCACTTTCGGTAAACCATATAACCTGGCAGGCTGTGAACCGGTAGGGTAAATTTTCTTGTATACCTCATTATCAATTTTCCCATTATTTCCCAAATAATATAA
>NW_022696035.1:657797-659079 GCF_011630105.1 Anneissia japonica
GGAGAAATAGAGGGTGGGGGTGAAGGGAGGAACTTGAGACAGAAAGTCAATACTACCTCAGCCCCACCATGATTGGGGCTGAGGTAAGAAAATTTATGATTATGGCACCTCAAAATGCCCGGAAAGGGCACTCAGACAAACTTCAATTATGATTTTTCTTTTTTCTCCATTTTCTTTTATAATTTTAGGGGGCTCTTCTCCCTTGAATCCACCACTTTGAAATTGTAATTTTTCATGTTCTTTACATCTGTAGGCCTACAGATGACATGGATATCACTGAAGCTGATAATTTCAGCACATTATTAAAAATCAACGGGTAAAAGAGCGGGCAAAAAAATGTAATGCAAACTATAGCATTTCGCGATAATTAGGAACGATTTTAGTGAAATAATAGGTTTTAAAAGTAAATTTTTTGAAATTGGGTGGTACAGGGGCATAGGCCTGGAGGGGATTTGTGAGAAAAGTGACAAAGTAGCATTTTGAAGGTCTTACATAATAGATTTCTCAAACACATAATTCATGAATATTTCATTAAAATTTTCATTAATTTGGGTGTTTTTGGGACCTGAAAAAGTAACGTTATTATGTCCTGTATATTTGCATGCCTACAGATAACATTCTTCATATTATATAGATCAATCTGCAATCACCGGAGACGATCAATTTCTAACAAATTTCATGCCACATTAATTAAAATCAACGGTTAGATACGCTGGCAAATATATAATGCAATGCATGCTATAGCATTTTGTAATAATTAGGAACGATTTTGTGAAATCATAGGTTTTAAAAAATGGACCTTTTGTTGGAATTTGTGTGGTGCGTCCGCACTCTTCCCCCCCCCCCCCACCTGCCTATGGGCCTGAACTTGTGATCGCGGTACCCTGACCATTAAAAATTAGCAGACGAACTGGGAAGCGTTGTTCACGGCATTGGACAGCAGCGAAAAATGATTCCCCCATTATTAATGGAACAGGCCCACGTCACGCTTGGCTGACTAGTTTTGATTTACATTTTGTGTGTCTGTGCCATAATCAGCAAAAGTCTATGTCAAACCAGCCAAGCATGACTGTTTTGAAATACATTTTACAACAACACAACAATTAGCGTCTGCTAATTTTTTTTAATTTTTTTTTCAATGAAAAATAAATGCAATCTTTAATATTGACCTTGGTACAATGTAAACCTGTAATCATATGACTACTTATACAGAATTTTACTATATTATAGGCCTAGACTAGGACCAGGCCTCCTACTATGGTATAGAGGCCTAGTCCAAGAC
>NW_022696035.1:659159-697300 GCF_011630105.1 Anneissia japonica
AGACGCACTGGGAAGCGTTGTTCACGGCATTGGACTGCAGCGAAAAATGATTCCCCCATCATTAATGGAACAGGCCCACGTCATGCTTGGCTGATTAGTTTTGATTTACATTTTGCAAGTCTAGTGCCATACGCAGCAAAAGTCCATGTTCCAGTGTTGTTGTAAAATACATTTCAAACCAGGCTGGTTTTTGATTTACGTTTTGAAATATAATTTGGAGAGAGCGTTTGATCAAGTCAGACCTACGTTTTGAATTTGAATTACATTTTAAAGAAATTAGAACTACATTTGGAAAAATTTGAACTACGTTTTGAAAAACTAGATCTACATTTTGAGGAATTTACGCCTACGTTTTAATAAGTTAGACATTGAATTTTGCAATTACATTTTGATTTTAACATTGACTTTTGCTGCGTATGGCACCCCATATAAATGGAAAGACAAGAACGATTACGCCAGGAACAAATGGAGAGACAAGAACGATTACGCCAGGAACAAATGGAAAGACAAGAACGATTACACCAGGAAGAAATGGAAAGACATGAGAGGGACAAGAGCGCTTACACAAGCTAGAAATGGACAAGCAAATGGCATTAGTAACCACGCTGTTTGATAAACAAAAAGAAAGTGATGACAATCGTCTTAAAGACATTATGAAACTGAAGGAAATTCAGATTGCAAAGTTGGCTGAGGGTGATGATATCGAGAATTACCTAACCACATTTGAACGAAGTGCTAACACCTACGAGTGGCGCAAGGAGCACTGGGTGGTGAAATTGATCCTTCACTTGACGGGCAAGGCACGAGCAGCCTATGCAGCACTACCAGTGACTGATAGCAATGACTATGACAAGGTAAAAGAAGCCATATTAAGAAGGTATGATATTACTGAAGAGACATATAGACAGAAGTTTAGGACTATTATAAATAAAACTGAGGAAAGTTATAGAGATATGTATGTAAACTTAAAGGAATTATTTACCAAGTGGGCTAAATCTAATGACAAAAGTAAAGATGATTTGGCAGAAATAGTAATTTTAGAACAATTGGTAGAAATTATGCCTACTGGGGTACAAATTTGGGTTAAAGAGCATAAACTTAAATCAGGCTTAAATGCTGCAGAAGTAGCAAATAATTATTTTCAGGCTAGAAAAAGAGTACAATTTGACAAGAGGTTTCAGCCTCGAAACTATGAAAACAAATTTAATCAGGCAAAAACTGATAAGGGTGCTGCTAAAGCAGAAATTAACAGTAGTACTAAACCATTTGATCAAAGTCACAAATCATAGTCTGACACTAGACCACTTCTCGTTTGTAGACGTTGCAAGAAAGTAGGTCATATTGAAAGGTTCTGTCGTAGTAAAGAAGCCTACGTGTCAAGAACGACAGCTAATATGCAACATACGTCTTACTATTGTAGAGGCCTAGTGGAGGGTTGTGATAGTGAAATGTTGTTAGATTCTGGATGTGACATGACACTTGTTCATACTGATTTAATTGCGCCTAAGAAAATCAATCGTGAAGACCAGGCTACATGTAGGTGTGTCCATGACCATGTCCAAGCATACCCTACAGCTTATGTAAATATTAAGGTGGGAAATGAAGGCCATAGTTTGTTGGTAGGCATCAGCAAAAATTTGCCTAAAGATGTGATTGGTAGGGATTTTCCCAATTTTGAACTCTTGTTACAGAACGGTGATAAGGACATTCATAGCTTAGTTGTAACTAGTTCTCAGGCTAAGAATGATAGGCATAGAGAAGAGAAAAAGTTGAAGGAAGAAAAGGCTTGTGGCGTAGATCATAGGGAATCGACCGTTTCAAATTTTCAGACTGAGTTTGGACATTGGGATGGTCAAATGTTTATGGACAGTCCTCCTAAGGATAAGGTTTCCAAGACTACGAGTGAAAAAGAAAGGAAAAGAGGAAAGAGTTTGCAAAGAAAGAGGAAGCCAAGTCTAGTCAGAAGGGAGAGTTAGATATTTTGGACATAGGTGTAGATACACTTAAAGACTATCAGATTAAGGACTTTGGATCCTCTTAGAAAACAAATGTTAATATCGGACAGGGAGAGAGGATATACAGATAGTTTGTAAAGAGGGCGTCTTATTCAGACAAGTTTTCCCTAAAGTCCAGTCTGACCCCATAGAACAGTTAGTGATTCCAAAACCGTGCCGTAACAGTGTGTTGAAAGTCTCACATGATATTCCACTGGCAGGTCACATGGGTAGAAAGAAGACGTTAGATAGGATCACACAGCGATTCTTTTGGCCGGGAGTTAGAAAGGACGTGGCAGACTATTGTAGCACTTGTGAGAGTTGTCAGAAAACTTCCGTATAAGACTAAGTTTAAGGCCCAATGATTCCAATGCCAATAATTAGTAAACCATTTCAAAGGATTGTCATGGGCATTGTTGGTCCACTGGAACGAAGTAAATCAGGGAATAATTATGTCCTTGTTATTTGTGACTATGCAACTAAATATCCCGAGGCTATTCCATTGAGAAGCATCGAAGCTACAAAGATAGCTGATGTGTTGGTTAAGCTGTTTTCCATAGTAGGGGTAGCTAGAGAAATTTTTACTGATCAAGGAGTCAGATTTATAAATTACTGTCGATCAAAGGTACCATCCACAAACAGGTGAATTGGTCGAAAGGTTTAATGGTACTTTAAAGTCGATGATTAGGAAGTTTGTTGAGGATGATCCCCGAGAATGGGATAAGGTGCTTCCATATCTATTATTTGCTTATAGGGAAGTACCACAGGAGTCCACAGGGTTTTGCCTATTCGAGTTGTATGGTTGGAAGGTGCGGGGTCCACTTGACATAATGAAAGAAATGTGGACAGGCACAGTGACAGGCTCTCAGAGCGTTGTGTCACATGTCGTTAAGATGAGAGATAGATTAGCCTCAATGAAGGATTTAGTAAGGGAAAACATAGAGCAGGCTCAGAAAAAGCAGAAACGAATGTATGATCCTAATTCCGTTTGTAGAGAGTTTGTTTGAAGTTCTGTTGCTCTTACCATCTAGCAGCAATGCTTTAGAAGCAAAGTGGCAGGGCCCATACAAAATTTTACGAAAGATAGTTCCGGTAAATTATGAGATAGCAACTAATGACAAACGGAAAAAGTCAAATATCTATCATCTAAACCTTCTCAAGAAATTTAATCGTAGACCTATCGAGGCTATGATAGCAATCACTGATGTTAGTGGAGAGGACGAAGGTCAAGATAGGGATGTTGCTTGGTCAAAGGGTCCTAGTTCTAATTTGGATTTAGATTATGGTTAAGGGTTGGAGGAAGCACAGCTTCAAGATTTGGCTGAAGTGTTTTCGGAGTATGAGTCAGTGTTGAAAGATCGACCTGGGAAAACTACTGTGATAGAACACGATATTGAAATGGAACAAGGAGTGCATCCAGTTAGACAAAAGTCTTATCCAATTCCACAGGCTAAGATAGATAGGGTAAGGGAAGAGGTAGAATCTATGTTAGAACTTGGGGTAATAGAAGAATCTAATAGCCCTTGGTCTTCACCTTACCTCATGGTACCAAAGCCTGATGGTACAGCTCGCTTTTGCGTAAATTACAAGAAAGTGAATAGTTTGAGCAAGTTTGATGCATATCCTATGCCAAGAGTAGAAGAGATAATATGTAGAGTTGGTCCACCTAAGTTCATAACTAAATTAGATTTGTGCAGGGGTTACTGGCAAGTTCCCTTAACAGAAAGGTCAAAGCAATATACAGCTTTCTCTACACCTATGGGTTTGTACCAGTTTAAGTACTTACCATTTGGCTTGCATAGGGCTCCTGCAACATTTCAAAGAATGATGGATCGTCTGTTGCGTGGGAAAGAAGGCTATGCAGCAGCTTATATGGATGACCTTGTGATATTTAGCCCAGATTGGGAAAGTCATGTCCATCATATCCGAGAAATATTTCAGATCCTCAGGCATGCCAACTTAATAGTAAAATCAAGCAAGTGTAGTTTTGCACATAGCAAAGTGCATTATTTGAGGTACGTAGTAGAAGGGATGGTGCGACCTCAAAAGACTAAGGTAGAAGCGGTAGTACATTGGGAGCAACCAAAAACTAAGAAGGATGTCAAATCTTTTCTTGGGTTGACAGGGTACTACCGTAAGTTTATCCCTAACTATGCTGACATTGCAGCTCCTCTGACTGATCTGACGAAAAAGAAATTGCCAGAAAAGATTAAGTGGATGTCTGATTGCAAGGAGGCCTTTGTAAAGCTGAAAGACGCACTATGTTCTGGTCCTGTTTTAAGAAACCCAGACTTTAATGCAGAGTTTATCCTGCAAACTGACGCGTCAGATCGGGGGTTAGGTGCAGTGCTCTGTCAATTAGGTCTTGATGGCACTGATTATCCTGTGTTGTATCTTAGTCGTAAGATGCTACCAAGGGAGCAAAACTATGCAACTATAGAGAAGGAGTGTTTAGCCATAAAATGGGCTGTAGGCAGCCTACAGTACTATCTGTTGGGTAGGAAGTTTAGGATAGTGACTGATCATCAGCCACTATCGATCTGAACGAAATGAGGGATACTAACAAAAGACTCGTTCTATGGAGTCTCGATTTGCAACCTTATTGTTTTACAGTAGTGCATAGAAGAGGTATTTCCAACAGTACCTGCTGATGGGCTCTCCCGGAAAAAATTATGGTACTGCACAGTTTATAAATGTGTTTAAAAAAATAGTTGTTTGAAGTTTGCCTCTTACAATTGTAAGGAAACTATATTCATATGATGTTGTTATCATTTCATTTATGCGATTGTGTATTTCTACAATGTATGTTCAGTTACAAGCTAAAGATATTGTATATTTTACTTCATAAGTGAGTATTTTATTGTGGAAAACGTTAATTTTATAAACCCACATAAACCTTGCCCTTTAAACTCTACGGAAGAGTTTTGAGCTCAGAAAGAGGGGGGAGTGTAATAAATTACCATTCCTTTCCTCATTCTAACATATTTAATACATAGAACATTCTAGAATAACATTTAATTGATGAAGAAACAGTGTAAACCACATTGGTAATTTTAGGAACACATGACACCATGTAGAATCCAAGAGTAATATATGGAAGCTTCTAGAATCTTTGGTACTATAGAGGCAAATAAAGCCTAATTGGTTAATTATAATGTAAGGTAACCAATGAGGAACTTTGGCAATATAGAATGATCTTGAATGCTCTGGAATAGTGCAGCTAGGTTATATAATCTGACAGTTTTATCTTTCTGGAGCTCTTTTTGAAACACATGTTTATGTGAATGTTGTTATGTTATTTTGAGACCGGATTCTTGTTGGAATTTATACAGAATAAAAGTTTATTTGAGAGTTGCTTTACAACATCGTGAGCTGTGTTTATATTTTATATGTCAAAGAAGGATTCCTAATCATTTCTATACCGCTCGGAATTACGTCAAGTAGGAATTCATGACAGTAATTCATCAAGACTTAGCAAATTAATGGATGAAGGTTTAAATTAATTTGACTTATCGGCAAAAGGTCTAAAATCAAAATCTGCAAATATCAATTATTGTAACATACCATTAGATGTACCCAGCAACAGCACCATCAAATATTCTAGAATGAACTTTAACAGATATTGAAAATAAGCAAGATAACTTGTTATAGAAAACTTAAATTCAATTTAGAAACTTAAATTTCAATTGCATTTTCAGACTGGTACTGGTATGGACTTTTATATTGCGCCTTTTTCTTGCGGTTGTAAAGCGCACGCCAAATCTCATAGTTCAGGTAAAATCTCAGAGCAGCATGTAATGCAATACAGCATTAAACATACAGTAATTCACGAGTTCCAAAACTGTATCGTCAAAACAATTAACAAAAGCAAAACACAACACGTATTACAGACAAAACAATCATACAATAAAAATTGAAGACATAGCAAGAATAACTTACATACAAATTTCATATTTTACAATATTTTATATTATTATTCTTTTTTTTAAATATTTTATAATTGTTACTTACACTGTGTAATGTCAACAACATCATTATATTCACTGGAGGTCTGAAAGCATAAAAGCATAAAAGAATTGTGAAAAACTCTGGATAGTAGGGAGAAGGTGAATGTTGGGAATGTCTGGTTTCTTACACTTGTGGTCATTGTTAATTATTGTTTATTATTGCTATTATTACTATTATTATTATTATTAATAATAATATTATTAATAATAATGTAATATCCTGATTAATATTATTACTGTTACTATTATTATTATTATTATTAATTATTATTATTATTATTATTATTACAGTGTATTATTATTGTTCAGTAGTAGTTATAGTGCTTTTGTTCATTATTGGAGTGCGTTAAATTGCTATTATTACTATTATTATTATTAATAATAATATTATTATTATTAATGTAATATCCTGATTAATATTATTATTACTGTTATTATACAACATAATAACATAATAGTTGTTGTTAAATACAGTACAAGTATACAAATTATTTTCGCAAACTTCATATCCTATCGCGTTGTTTGTGTAATAAGTTAACTTAATTTATTTTTATTTTTTGAAGTGTACAGTTTTTTTGAATATTTTAAAATCCTTAAGTTAAATTTATTTTTTTTTAAAGTTTTTTTTTTAAATCGTCTCCAGTGATTGCAGATTGATCTATATAATATGAAAAATGTTATCTATAGGCATGCAGATGTACAGGATATAATAACGTTACTTTTTCAGGTCCCAAAAACACCCAAATTAATGAAAATTTATATGAAATATTCATGAATTATGTGTTTGAGAAATCTATTTTGTAAGACCCTAAAAATGCTATATTGTCGCTTTCTCACAAACCCCCTCCAAGCCCCTGCCCCTGGACCACCCAATTTCAAAAAGTCTACTTTAAAAAACCTATTATTTCACTAAAAGCGTTCCTAATTATCGCGAAATGCTATAGTAGCCTATGCATTACATTTTTTTGCCCGCTCTTCTACCCGTTGATTTTTAATAATGTGCTGAAATTATCAGCTCCAGTGATTGCAGATTGATCCATGACATCTGTAGGCCTACAGATGTAAAGAACATGAACAATTACAATTTCACAGTGGTGGATTCAAGAGAGAAGAGCCCCCTAAAATTATAAAAGAAAATAGAGAAAAAAGAAAAATTATAATTGAAGTTTGTCTGAGAGTGCCATTTCCGGTCATTTTGAGGTGCCATAATCATAAATTTTCTTACCTCAGCCCCAATCATGGTGGGGCTGAGGTAGTATTGACCTTCTGTCTCAAGTTCCTCCCTTCACCCCACCCTCTATTTCTCTTGCTTTTACTGTAGGTCCCTAGACAATACTCAAATGAATGAAAATTTAAATCGGGATATTACAAATTATGGATTTTAGAAATCCATTAAAAAAGGCCCTCAAAATGCTAATTTTTCAGAGCTTCCAGAAGATTCGCCCCACCCTCACGGGGCCCTAGGCAGTCGCCCATCTTAAGGTCCATTTCGGTTGCAAAACGCACCTCCCCATCGAAAATCCTGCCTACGGCCCTGCCCTGCTAGGCATTATAGGCTAGGCTTATGTGGGCTGGGATTTGCAACAAGGTCTTGGACTATAGGCCTCTATACTATTGTAGGAGGCCTGGGTCTAGTCTAGGCCTATAATATAGTAGAGCGCCAGGGCCCCAGGCCCGGGCGGCCCCGACATTGTACTTTAAAAAAAATATAATATAAACTATAATACCGTAGTTTCATCCAATGGGGTTCTGATGTTTGAGATCATGCTTCTGATTTTGTGATCAATCTGCTTTGCACAGTTAATTTTTCAATCTCCAGCAAATTTTAAATAGCATCGTCTTTTTTGGGAATGTAAGGAAATAGATAGTGCTTTCCTTTGTTGGATCGATTGTAACTCCTGATTGTAGCAACACCAGAAATACAGTACAGTATACCAATTATTCTCTCAAACTTTATATCCTATCATGTTGTTTGTGTTTTAAGTTAACTTTATTTATTTATTTTTTTTAAGCGTACAGGTTTGGCATATTTTAAAATCCTTCAGTTAAATTATTTAAAGTTTTCTTTTTATTTTCAATGAAAAATAAATGCGATCGTTAATATCGATCTTGGTACTGTACAATGTAAACCTGTAATCATATGACTACTTATACAGAATTTTACTACCGTATATTATAGGCCTAGACTAGGACCAGGTCTCCTACTATAGTATAGAGGCCTAGTCCAAGATCTTGTTGCAAATCCCAACCCACTAAGCCTTGCCTATAATGCCTAGCATAGGGCTCGTGATCGCGGTACCCTGACCATTAAAAATTAGCAGACGCACTGGGAAGCGTTGTTCACGGCATTGGACTGCAGCGAAAAATGATTCCCCCATCACTAATGGAACAGGCCCACGTCACGCTTGGCTGACTAGTTTTGATTTACATTTTGTGTGTCTGTGCCATAAGAAGCAAAAGTCCATGTTCTAGTGTTGTTGTAAAATGCATTTCAAACCAGGCTGGTTTTTGATTTACGTTTTGGAATAGAATTTGGAGAGGGCGTTTGATCAAGTTAGACCTACGTTTTGAATTTGAATTACATTTTAAAGAAATTAGAACTACATTTTGGAAAATTTGAACTACGTTTTCAAAAATTAGAACTTCATTTTGGGAAACTAGATCTACATTTTGAGAAATTTACGCCTACGTTTTGATAAATCAGACATTGAATTTTGCAATTAAATTTAGATTTTAACATGGACTTTTGCTGCGTATGGCACCCCATATTAAACAACTATAACTACTACCCCATATCATCCGGCGTGTAAAGGGTTAGTGGGGCGTCTCAATGAAACATTGAAGCGAATGTTGAAAAGGATGGTGCAGAGTAACCTTGTGACAGGGACCGATATATTGCACCTTTGCTGTTTGCGTATAGGGAGACATCGCAGTCGAGTCTGGGATTTTCGCCGTTCCAACTGTTGTATGGGAGACATGTAAGAGGCCCGATGGCGATACTAAACAATTGTGGAGAGTGAGGATGAATAGAGTGATGTGAAGACGACATATGAATATGTGCTTGATTTGCGTAATCGGTTGGAGGATACGTGTGAATTGGCGGATGCCGAACTGAAAAGGGCGAGCGCACGTGCTGCTGGGTATTATAATAGGATACCAGACCTGAAAACATCAAATCCGGAGATCAGGTGTTGTTACTACATACTAAAAATAACAAACTTGAGATTCAATGGATGTTGTAGACCGGATTGGTACGGTACTGTGTGTTATAAGATTAGGCTGGGGGGAAGGTAGGAAGAAGATATTCCATGCAAATATGCTTAAGAAATTCATAATTGTATTTCACTCAAAACATAATAATGAGTCTGGTAGGCAAAAAGGGAACATGTCCCTGTACAAGATGTCTACCAGAGAAACATTGATAAAAGTAAAAACATGATAATAATAATAATAATAACAATAACAACAACAATTATAACAATAACAATAATAATAATAATATAATAATAACAAGAAAAATTATATATATAAAAAATTTAAAAAAATAAAATAAACATAAATAAATAAAATAAAAATAATAATATAATAACAATAAGAATAACATCAAAAATGAAAAAAAAAATTAATAACAATAATAAAAGTAATAATGAATGAAGATAGTTATTAAAACGTGATTTGTTGGGCAGAACTGTCATGAAGGTTTTGTATTTAATAATGATATTCTAAAAGATTGAATTTTAGAAGACATACGTATTGAAATAGGGAGATTGTTCCAGGTGGTTGGTGTACAGTGAAAAAAGGAGTTGTGAAGTGCATTACATCGGGCATGAGGAAGATAGAGCGTTGGGTGCGGTTTACGGGTATTAAATGAAATATAACTATGGGAGTCGATTTTTTTTTTATTATTAATTATTTTATACATGAAAATGAGACTAAGAAATATTCTTCTGTGTTCTAAGGAGGTAAGGTTAAGTCGAGCAAGTCGGTCTTCATAGTTGATATATGCAGTATTGGTTGGATGGCGAGCAGAATTCAAGAGAAATCGGGTAAAGTTTCTTTGGACCGATTCAATATGCGTAATGTTGTTTTGAAGATGGGGGTTCCAGACGACAGACGAGTATTCAAGTATTGGCTTAACAAGGGAATTGAACAAAACTAATGAAAGGGGGTGACGATTACAAGTGCGTTTAATAAAATAAAGGGTATGGAAGGCTTTGGAGACAATATTTCCGATATGAGTGTGCCATTTTAGATTGGAGGAAAAAGTAACGCCAAGGTATTTGTGGGAGGATACATAATCTAAAGGTGAATTCTGAACAAGGTAACTGGGATATGGGGTATTGCGCCTTGTTATACACATGACTTTGCATTTGTCAGTGTTTAGGATCATGTTGTTCTGTTCAATCCATTGTACAATGCTTAACAAGTCTTGTAGCACAGTCTGTTCATGAGGGGTATGAATTGGTCTGTAGATGAGGGTGTCGTCTGCGTGTAGATACAAAGAAGTGCCAGGAGATAATTGTGAACTAAGGTCATTTGAATAAACAAAAGAGCTCCCAGAATCGAGCCTTGTGGCACACCAGAAGATACAGGAACAAAATCAGAAATACTGCCGTTAAAACACTGAATGCGGCCAGAAAGAAAATGTTTAATCCAATGCCACAACTGCTCGTTAAGACCTATTTTGTGAAGTTTTTTCATTAAAGTAGAGTGACAGACACGGTCAAAAGCCTTGCTCCAGTCGAGAAAGATTGAATGGATATCGGGTGGCTTGGAGCTGTCAAGAATCTTGGCCCAATGATGGTAAAATTTGGTCAGTAGGCTAGGACATGAGTATCCTTTACGAAATCCAAATTGGTTGTTAGAAATTAGGGAATTAGATTTAAAAAAAGTATAGATGTGGTTGAAAATTAAACGTTCGATGATCTTGCTGAAGATAGAGGCGAGTGCAATGGGACGATACACTCTAATGTCACTTATATCCCCAGCGTTCTTAAAAATAGGTGTAATGCAAGCGGTCTTCCATGCTAATGGGATTTTACCTATGGATAGAGTCATATTGAAAAAATCAGCTAAAGGAAAAGAAATAACGTCAGCTATTGGTTTAAGTAATTTGGCTGAGATGCTATCAAGGCCAGGTGAGCTCCCGTTCTTCAATTTTATTATTATTTTATTGATTCGGGAGTAATGAATAGGTTATCTATGGTGATATCAGAAAAATTATTATTAGGAAATGATTGAGGTTCGGAGACAGTAGTGTGGGAAAAACATCGTTTGAAAAAATTATTAAAAGAAATATAATCAACCGTCTATTTTACAGGCAAAGAAAGTACCTAAAGTAGTGAGTGTCTTAGCAGTTTTTACAGAGGTTCGGGATCCTGAAACACAATGTGAATCGACTCCATTGGTTCCTGTGTTGGAAGCCACAGAGGATTATCGTGATGTAAAACGCAACGGGGATATATGGAGGGGGAACATTGCAATCAAATAAAAGATGTTTTAACATGTTACAAAGATATTTTGACTGACCTTCCGAGGGTTAACAATGTAGGGAGACATGCAATTCGTTTAACTACTCAAGATGCCTTGAGGAAGAAACCTTACCCTTTAGCGTACACCCTTTAGGAAACTGTAGAGCAGGAAGTGCAGACTATGCTAAAAATGGGGATCATCGAGTCATTTAAATCACCATTTTCTTCTCCTATTGTACTCGTTAAGAAAAACGATGACACTAATCGATTTTGTGTTGATTTCAGGTTGTTAAATCAGATAACAGTGTTCGATGCTGAGCCGATGTCTAACCCATATTAGCACGGTTAGCAAATAATCGGTACTTTAGTAAGATGGATCTAACAAAAGGATATTGGCAGATAACCATGGAATGGAATGCAAGCAAGGGGGAAGACAGCATTTGCAGTAAAAAGCGGACTGTATCAGTTTCGCCTGAGCCCCCCCCCCCCCGTCGAGGACAAAAAGCACAATTCGTCGGGGAGAAAATAAAATTATATGTATTTTCTACATATTAGTAGACTCTAAAATCGATTAAATAAGCCTTTGAAACCCCTAATTTTGTCAAATTTTTCGGGGGCTTCGTCCCCAGGACCACTTTCGAGACCTTTTAATCGAATCTCGACCACGCCCACTTTGCTTTCGTCGGGGAAATATGACCCCTCGTCGGGGCACGCCCCCCCCCCNGCCCCCGTCGGGCAAATTCTGGCGCCACCCCTGTTCATCAAGTCTTTCAACGATTGAGGCAAGCTGGTCCACGTCTTACAGTTATTTACAGGAAGTTCATTCCAAATTTTGCTGCTATAGCTGCTCTGCTAACGGACAGAACGAAGAAAAATGAACCCTCAAAGATAAGGTGGGAGAAAGTCAAGAGGTAGCCTTCCATTCACTAAAACATATGTTAACTAGTTCACCAATATTGCAATTACCTGATGTTTATCGAAGGTTTATTCTCAGAACGGATGCGTCTGTGCACGGAATTGGAGCCGTGTTGTTGCAGGAGTACGATGACTAATTTTTGTTAGAGACGAACCATCAACCCCTTACTTGGGTTGATAAGAACAAATTTACTAATGGGCAGATCATGCGATGGGCACTGCATCTTCAACCATATCGATTCATAATTCAAGCCATCCCAGGTAACAATCCCTCATGGGGCCCATATGCAAAATATCTGGGAAAAGTCTTATCGGCTACCCCATATTTTTCCCTTTTGGGATCCGTCTGGGCAATCACATATGGGCCTTGCCCATATTTAATCCAAATGGAGCCCATATGCCAAATATATGGGCAGTTACAATTGGGCATGCCCATATTTAATTTGCATGTGACCCATATGCCAAATAACTTTGCATATAATTATGGGAATGCCCACATTTAATCCACATGGGTTCCATGGGCCAAATATATTGGGAAAATACATATTGGCATGCCCATATTTATCTACATGGGGCCCACATGCCAAAGACTTGGGTAGTTGAATATGGGTATGCCCATATTAATTTCGCATTGGGCCCATGTGCCAAATATCTGGGAAAATACATATGGGCATGCCCACATATAATATACATGGGACTCATATGCCAAATACCTGGGCATGTAAATATGGGAGGCCCATATTTAATCTAAATGGAGCCCATATGTCAAATATATGGGAAGTTACATATGGGCATGCCCATATTTAATTTGCATGGGACTCATATGCCAAATAACTGGGCATATAATTATGGGAATGCCAACATTTAATCCACATGGGTTCAATGTGCCAAATATCTGGGAAAATACGTATTGGCATGCCCATGTTCAGTCTACATGGGCACCACATGCCAAATAACTGGGCAGATAATTATGGGAATTCCCACATTAGTCTACATGGAGCCCATGTGCCAAATATCTGGGAAAATAAATATGGACACGCTTTTGTTCAATCTACACGGGCCCCATATGCCGAATAACTGGCGGATAATTATGGAAATAATACCCACATTTACTCCACATGGGGCCCATGTGTTAATAGCTGGGGAATTACATATGGGCTTAAGCTAGTGTTTAATTTACACATTTACATATGCCAAATAACAGGGAAGATAACTTTGGGAATGGCCACATTTAATCTACATGTGACCCATATGCCAAATATCTGGGAAAATTCATATAAACATGCCCATGTGCAATCTACATGGGTCCATATGCCAAATTCCCATAGGGCCTAGTGTCAAATATATGGGAAATAATATTTGTGCCTGTGTTTACACTACATAGCCCCATATGCCAAGATTGGCAGATAGCTGTAGGAATACGCCACATGGGGCCCATGTGCCAAATACCTGGAAAATGCACGGGCATTCGTATGTTCATTCAACATGGGCCCGACATGCCACATCCCTGTACAGATAATTATGCCCTGGATTCCTCTCTGACCCTGACTTATGTTTTAACACGTTATACGTAGCTACGGTTAACATGAATGTTCCATTGCGGTACTTTTCACTTAAGTGTGTGTGCATGCCTAGTAGAAATACCAGTTTGAATGAAGCGATGATCGGACCACCATCAGACTTAAGCCAATGAACTAGCTGTCTTTGGTTTTTGCATCCCTTTTCTTCAATATATGATTGAAATAAAGTACACAGTATGTTTTAGTAAAACAGGACCACCACACTACCAAAAGAGATTTGAATGCTATTGCCTATGAATTAAAAAGAGTTATTTGTTAATGTGTTCGTCTTCTGTTTACTCACAACATTCTACTTCAACAATAATATTAAACAACAATAACGACAATATATATAGGGGCATAAGCCAAGGCATATTCTACGTTTTTTTGTCTTAGTTTTCAACGGTGTATATTATTAAGCTAGGCCCTGTCTACCTAATGTCATTGTGTAGGCTAGACCGAATTCGAGTCAATTCGGCTCCAAGTCAACTCGGTCCCATGTCAACTCGGCCCCAATTTAACTCTGCCCCAACTAAGTCAACTCGGCCCCAAGTTGTTTTCTGTTTCTCAAGCAAAAATACTCTATATCAATATAGGCCTACATCTTTGTGCAGCTTACTGTATATTGTCGATCTTAATTGTAAAGTTAAACATTTTCTTTATTTCTTCTTTATGAAAAAAAACCCAAAAACATGAGGCATCCAAAGGCCGTTATTAATGGAGCTAGTGTACGTATTGGCGAAGATGGACACCAACACTTAAAATTCAATATCCATTATCAGATCACCATCCTGAGCTGCAGTATGTGCTACCTGCCAACATACCAGTACTTTCTATGGAGGCATTACAATAATTTTGATTGTAACATAACAATGTGTAGGATTACTGTGTGGATCTAAGGCCACGTAAAATAAAACAATTGGTAAGCATCCCCGCCCTACCATCGGAAAAGCCCCCGACCTGAATTTTTGTCCCCCTTTTTTTTTACAAAACACTCAAAAACTCCATTTCCCGAAGGCAATTTATATAGGCCTGGGCTTGTTTACCATCCGTCCGAACGCCAAACGACTGGGCTTATCCTTGCAGTTCCATTCCATCATCGTCCCGTCTAGGCCTAGGCTAGCCTAGTCCTTGCTTCTATCTAGAAAAGGCCTAGTTTTATAGTAGTAGTATAAAAAGAGTGTATTTGTATACACGGTACAGCCGATGCAAAGCATTAAGATTTACTCTGGATTAGGTTTATATTAGCAAACTAAACTCCGATTCGATGCTTACGTCTCATGCTTTGTGCAGAAAAGCCAAGTCGGCCAATCAGCGCATTGGTATTTCCATCACTTTGGAAGTAGACATCCACAGCAGCGCGAAAGAGAAACAAGGAGGAACCGCTCTGTGGTGACCAGAGACAAGACAACAAACATGGCTGCGCCCATCAGTTTAAAACTGTGGCATGTTCACTTCTTACCTGTGTGCATTATTTCACGAAATAAAATTTTAAAGATTTATTTTCATAGGTAGGACAGCATAGATAAATTTATTACTGGAAATATAGTGTGGCGAGATAGTGCATGATTATATTAGCGAGCGAGCCGTCCGGCCTACAATTATTTAGGACGGCAACTTTTACCATGACGGCTTGGATGGCTTGGACTAATCAGTTCGGCTTAGCCTAATTGGGCCTGGTCTACCTTTAGCAAATTCTTTATATATTCTTCAAATCTATCGAATGTTACATTAAACTAAAGGTAAATCCTATTTACGTTTGATAAAAACATTTATTGATTGAATGTACGTTTTCGTACCAATAATCGATGGGGATTACTAACGATGGGCGTGGCCCGCCATCGGCTCAGTGCCACGGCCACTGGCTTCCATTTTGGAAAAACAAAATAGGCCGTCTATTTTGTTTTTCTGGCGAAACCCCTGCATGGCATCAATGATGACTGTTGTGTTGTTCCAACAACAAACCTTGTATGGTCCAGTTATAATTAATGTCCAGCAAACACAAACTTAAACACAAAGCATGGAATATTCACATGCTGGTACAGTGACATGATGTTTCCAAACAGCTGGTCCAACTAGATGTCAAAGTGTTTATCAGCATTAACATAGCACATGATACTAGTCAAAATCATTAACAGTATTCACTATTGAGTATTATCACTATATGTATGTACATACTCAATCACATAAACAATCACAAATAGTAATCAATTGTACAAAATGCCAGTTCAAAAATTACGTTTCTGTTTATGATTGGACAATGAATTATTATACGACTATGACAAACTTCAATCTTCTTATTTTGCTGTTGTTATTTTTATTTTTAATTTCACATCCAACAGCAATTACAATCGCCACTTAGGATGGAATGCTTTATAAACCTGTTATCGATATCATTAGTTCTGTAAACATATACAATGTTGCATGTTTTAAAACTTCATATAGGGATTTCAATATGACTGTTATTCATATAGGCAAAGCTTATCTGCTTGGTATAGATGAATTACATGATTTCTTGTATCCAATTTTGGCGTCTGTTGTTTTCCTCTTCTTTGTTTTGCTAATTTTCCTTCCGACGCTGGTTTTTCATGTTCTACGAGAAAAAAAAAAAACAAAAAAAAAAACCTCCCTCCCTACCATGAAATTTGATACTAAAATGATGCTAACCAATTATTTTTTTTTTACTTGGCCTAAGCACTACATTGTTACTTTATTATTCGTAAAACCCAATCTGTTTAGCTTCTATAAATATATATTGAATTATACGATAATACTATATACCATACAAAATTTAGGAATATCGTATGTTAAAGAGAATTGTAATTATCATGTAATTATTCTGTGTCTGGCCAGCTAAACCCTAGCAGATAAGCAGGCTTATACCTGGGCTTAGCTAGCATCAGACAGAGGCTGTAGGCTTTTCTAGCCTAGAACTCATGATACGATATTGTCATCATAGATGACAGTATCGTATCGTATGGTGTTCATCTCATGAATAAATTCAGGTGTTAGGGTACATAGAAAGAATTATGAGAATAATACTCATTAAAAAAAATGTGATGAGGGTGGTTTTTTTTTTATCCCCGCATCAATATTTCCAAATAGTTAATGTGCGCAGGAGTGATAATCTAACAATTTTTTCATATGTGCCCTTTCGCGAAAGTTTCATGTCACAAAAGTTTCTTGTTTTACATTAGTTATAATGCTGTAATTTAACCTCTTTGACATTTTTTGTGCACCAAGCCTCTTAGTTTTTACAGCCAGGCCTTGCTGAAGACTGAGTGGTTAATTCTAGGCAAATAATTGCATTGCATTTATCTGTGATGCAATTGTGGGAGTGCTTCGTAATTAGCGTAAAACATGTCACATTTTGCGATGCAATACTGGGTAAATCGAACGCTGAAGCCCAGTAAAAATACTTTATGGTAGTTAAAATTAGATCTTCTTATTCACATTCACTTCACCCTTCTAATGCATAAAAAATGTATTAATTTGTCATAACTGTGCTGTGATGATTGTGCGTAATCCCAAAGGTGTTAGGAGACATGTCACCTATATCAATAGTTCAGACCTAAAGTAAATTTGCACAAAAACCAAAGTTAACACTAATTTTCAAAATGTTATTTGTGTTGCATGCCTTTTTTTTATTTGATAAATCTGAGTAAATCTTAAAAGCTATTATTTTTAGGTCTTCTTTTTTTATTCCCAGGGCCAGTTTGCAGAATTCTGAAATGCGAGGATGCAACTAGATGTGAAAAAAAGGAGGCGATTGAATACTTTCTTAATAACCTTTGTGAAAAGTATGAGGGAAAAAGGCATTCGTACTTCTGTTACTATGATTCATGGTGAAACTATTGACGATTCTTATTGATACTGTACACTCTTGCATGGACACTATCAACTTGAGGATGTTCATAATCTGTAAAAACGTTAAATATGTGATATTCCCAATGCGATCAAAATGATGGAATATTCTTACTTTCCAAGGAGCTGAAAAAATTGAATTGTGTAAATTTGGATTTTATTTACCACTATTTTGTATTTGCAATTGACAATATTGCTTTCTCTACAAAATAAATAAAATGATTGATAAATAAAATGAAATAACTGTTTTGTTTAATCATTGCAGTGAAAATATTTTATACTATACGTACAATTGAAAAGTTTTATTTTCAGAAAAGGAGTAATTTGTTGAAATGTACACCTAGCTCATGGTCATCGACTCAGCCAATATTCAAACCAGAGTTAGAAGCCATGTCAGAAATGTGTGGCCTCCATATTTGTTCTCTCTGGGCCATGTCAGCTAAACCATACAGGCAAACCAATATGCCATCCATATCAGCTAGAAAATATGGGCCTCACTAATGGGACACCTATATACCACCTATGTGCAGTTGCAATGGGTACCATGTTTGTCCCACGTGGGGCTTTTGTGGCAAATACGAGGGGCCCCATATGGGCAAACCCATATTACATCCATTTGGGCCAGAAAATAATGGGCCCCATATACCACCCATGTGCAACTGCATATGGGTACCATGTGAGAATCCCATATGCCACTCATGTACAAATGCATAAGGGTACCATGTTGGCCCCATATGGGTTCTCTGAAAGATGTGGGCCCCACATGGGGCTTGGGTGCAGATTCTGGAGGGTGCCTTAAGGTCTAGTCCATTTCATACCCATGGGTTGGGAAATATAGGTTCCATATGGTCCCAAAATGGGTTGTATCTGGGCTATGGGCTAAATCAGATGGGCCCCACATGGATCCTGGGTGCAGAATCTGGAGGTTTCCTCAAGGATAGCCCATATGGTACCCATATGGGTCGGGAAATATAGGTCCCATATGGGTAACCCATATGCCACCCATGTAAAAATGCATGTGGGTTCCATATGGGCCCCAAATGGGTTATATCTGGGCTATGGGCTAAATCAGATGGGCCCCACATGGATCTTGGGTGCAGAATCCGGAGGTTTCCTCAAAGATAGCACATATGGTACCCATATGGGTCAGAAAATATATATATTATATTATATTTCACTTATTTATTCAAATATATATCAACATTAAAAAAACAAGTTACAAATGGTGGCCAAAGGCCAAATTGGTAGCAACTTTTACAAAGAATAAAAGATCACAAATAGAATCCATACACACACACACACACAAAAAAAATAATAATCATAAATAAATAAATAAAATTTAAAAAAATAAATATATATATATATATATACATACATACATACATACATACATATATACATATATATATATGATACACAAACACACACAAACAAACACACGTATATATAAATATATATATATTTATATATATGTGTGTTTGTGTGTGTTTGTGTGTATATATATATATAAATATACATACAAAGACGTGCAAGTGGAGCAACTAGATATTGATTGTTCTAAGAGAGGAGAGCAGCCAGTGCCTCAGTCGCCAGGGAGACTAAAGGGGGAGGAGGGATTAAGAGAAATTGAGCAATTGAATGTAAAAATGTATGAGACTATTAGAAAATCTTTTGGTTTTGCATCTAAGCTGTGAATAATTACTTCCATTGCGTAGACTTCTACCATGAGATTGTTGTCGAGTAGGGGGAATCAGATCAGCAGAATGATTAGTAAGAGAAAGGCCTTTAGCAAATTTGAGGCAGTGGACTGCTCTCCTCTCATAGAGGGGGTCCAAATTACAAAGAGTTCTAACATGTTCATAGGTGGCGTCATCAAATTGTATGGCGGGTCACTTCAAACGACATGTAAAAAAAATCACAATTTTCTTTTTTTCTTATATTTTTTTGAGTTTTTAACTATCAAAACAACTTTTTTTATATGTGATACATAATAATATATTATAATACAGATACCAATTACCATATTTGTAAATTTATACATTTCTTTTTAAAACGAAGGTCAACGGCAGCAGCGTTGTATCATATAATTTGCCCCGTGACGTCATTTCTCGATGTAAGCAATTCACGACGGTAGGTAGGCAAAATCTGCCTTTAAAAACTTGATTTTCTCCGTAAATCCCAACTTTCATGCGACGCAACATCGATATATGATGTTTACATAATATATAGAACTTATGGTGATAATTTCGTTGACTACTAAGTCTATGCAACAGTTAAGGTGATATTTTACTGGACTATTGATATAATAAGACGAGCACGGGCAGTTTTAAAAAGTGAATCATTTCACATATCCGATGATTTAACAAGAATTGATATGATAGAAAAAAGGAAATGGATAAGTGAGGTAAAAAAATTGTATGAACAGAAATACTATCTTCGTTTTGCTGCTGGTAAATGGATGGACAGAAATGGTAAACCATTCGCTTTTAAATGAAAGGAATGTCTTCTTTTGTGCTACAGTGGTAAATTGCGCCAATTTTTTTTTAACAAGATTATGGCAACATTGTTAAAATGATTTATCCAAAATATGAAAGTTTATTTTGGTCTCTGATTTGTAGACTGCAAGAAGCCTTTGCATAAAAGTGGTATTTGTCTAATATCTCTTTGTATTTTATTTATAACTGTTTAAATTTTGTGAGAAAGAAATTTCTTTAATTGGTTGTGTTAAAATAGTAAATAGCACTCGTTTTTTGAACAAGACCATGACAACGTGGTTAAAATGATTTATTTCATATAGGAAAAACCAAGGCAATACCTACAAAACTGGCGACCCATTTCGTTAATAAATGTTACATATAAAATTGCTTCGGCGTGTTTGACTTATAGAATAAAAACAGCCATCCCCGACCTAATCGCTGATGAACAAAATGGTTTCATTCCAGGGCGATATATAGGTGAAAATATTAGATTGATTTATGATCTTTTACTCCAAACAAAAAAATAAAAAATTCCTGGTCTGCTTCTGTTAGTTGATTTCGAAAAAGCTTTCGACTCCATTTCATTTAAATTTCTCTTTAAATGTCTAGAGCTTTTTGGATGACCTCAATTTATTAGATGGGTCAAAACGTTATATAATGAAGTGTCTTGTGTTCTTGTTATTAATAGTTTTCTAAGCAAACAATTCGAAATAAAAAATGGATGTAGACAGGGAGACCCTCTCTCTCCTTACTTATTTTTACTATGTATCGAAATACTAGCCATTATCGTAGTAGTAAGAAAAACAAAGGGATCAAAATAAATAATACTGAATATAAATTGTCCATGTTTGCAGATGATACCACAATCTTTTAGATGGTTTTATCTCTACCAGATCCAAGCGACAGCATTAAGAAACAACTAAATAAAATTATATATAAATTTATTTGGCAAAAGGGTCCAGAAAAGATTAGTAGAGAACAACTGCTAAGATCAAAAGGGGGGTGTGAAAATGATAAAAATTATTGAATTTTTCCAAGCTCTTAAAATTTCATGGATCAGGAGACTCTACTTAACTGATGCTAAATGGGGAAAATTATTTTGGTTTGATGTTTCTAAATGTAGCCCCTCTGTCTTGGATTTGGTAAACTTCGATTTTGAAAAAAATGGCCGGTAGAATGGAAAACCCTTTTTGGAGGGATTTACTAAAAGCATGGAAAATATTCAAGGTAAAAGTAAGAAATGAGGATATATATGATGCTCTTAAAGAAAATGTTTGGTTTAATGACAACAATAAAATTGGTGATCACACGTTATTTTACAAAGCATGGTACGAGAAAGGTGTAAAATATGTTAACGATTTCTTCGATAGTAAAGGTAAATTTAAAAAACGTGAGGAATTTTGTAAAGAATTTAAATTGAATATTAATTTTCTAAAGTATCTAGGGATAAGAATCGCTTTATTCCATGCGTATCCAGAACTTGAAAATCTTGATAGAAATTTGCATTGTCCATTTAGACCTATCTTATATAGATATTTGTCACAGTGTAAAAAAGGATGCCAAATATTCTATGTTGAGCTAATAAGAGATAAAAAGAACAAAGAACAATACAACAGCAAGGCACTAGAGAAATGGTCCAGTAAAATGAATTTTTTAGTAACTGAAGAGGAATAGAAACAGTTCTGTGTAAATAATTTCTTATGTACTCAGGACAGTAAACTTAGATGGGTCCAATATAGAATTTTGAATAATATCTTAACAACCAATAATTTCCTCTTTAAAATTGGAATTACAGATTGTAAAATGTGCTCTTTTTGTTATCTAGAACCTGAAACAATTGTTCACCTTTTATGCAATTGTCCTATGGTGTACCAAATTTGGAAAAAGTTTGAACAGTTTTTATTTTAACAATTAGGGCAGCATTTTAAATTTACAAATAAAGTAATTCTCTTTGGTTTTGAATCTTCATCTATCATTAATCTGCTGCTTATTTTAATAAAATATTATATTTATACAGCTAAATTTAGAAAATTTCCTTTAAACCATGATGGTGTTTTAAATTTCTTAAAAGAATACTTTCTTTTGGAAAAACATATTTATCTTTCAAATTTTGAAATAACGCATTTCAATGATAGATGGAATATCTTCATCCCATTATTTACTTAACTATAGGCCGAGAGTACCCTAAATTACCATGTTAAGCATAAGACAATTTCTTTTCGTCATGATTTTTCTGTGTGTGTGTAGTTTTGCTTATAATTTGTTTGTATGTTTTTGAAATCACTGAAATAATAAAAAAAAAAATAATAATAATAATAAAAAAAAGAAAGTGTGTCAGAAACCACTTTACCTATTATTATTTCCCTGTATATAGAACAACATATACAGTATACAGTTTTAAATAATTTACCTTGGATCTTTGTTGATATACTGTATTCAGCAGTTTTAATGCACAAATGTTATTTCGGTGACGATTTCCTTATATTTTATTGTGTTTGTTTCTAACTGCATTTCATGCGAAAATTTCAGCATTTCATTTTTTATATGTTTTATATACCCGCCAAGTATCGTATTCTCATTGTAATGGTTTTGTTGTATTAATAGATCTACCCGGAAATTGAATAAAATACATAAAAATAAAATACCACAATTTTGAGTGAATTCTGTAATTCATTTATTCTGTAATTTAGAGGCATAAATATATATAAAATATATAAAACACTTTAACAGGCCTAATTTTTTTTGAAAAATCTGAACATTAGGAACAATTATCTTTTGGAAAACATTGGCAAACAATTTTGGCAATATTCTCTTGTTTAATTTCCAGTAAATTTTCATTAATTTGAATCGAATTTATTCATTAATCATGTAATTAACACAACAGGACAAGAAAGGCAAAATTGCAATAAACAACCCTGATTAATAGGATAAGCCATAAAAAGTAACAAACAATACTTTCATGTGGGTCCCATAAAAACGATTTCAAATTGCACAGTCAACAGAGTAAAGAACAAAGCACAGACAACATCTAAATAGCAATAAAATGCAATGGAATATTCAGTAAAGCTGGCCTAAACATAACGTTTTTAAAATTTGATATGCAGAGAGGGGCATACTGCCATACCAAACAATCTGATGTCTGATGTTTACTGTCGCTTCATTATCAAAGTCAATAAGCTTACAGTGTACTGGTAGTATATCGCTACCCATCTTTTTCATCTTTTGTTTTCCCACTCTGAGCATATATCTACTTCGATTGGCTAAAAATGGAAGAGCACTCATACGTCACGATGCAAAGCCTGGCTGCGCACAAGGCGGTAACAAGGACAATCTTCACGTTGCTGTTGTAGCAGTGATGAGAATTAGGTCATCGTCGTAGTCTTTGCGGACGCGATTTGAAGCATTAACAAGACTAAAAAACATTTAAAATCGGTTTTTTTCTGCTTATTTTTTTACGGCTTTTGTTTCAAATATAGGTTCACCTCATTAATAAGGATCGGTTGTTAGTTTCAAACAAAGGAAATATTTATGCACTGTACTATAGGCGTCATAAAATGAGAGTGGAACTTAATTTATCGATAAACCCACAATTTTCGCTTAAAACGAGAATTTAGGTCTGGCACCTAAGTTCTCGATGATACCTGAATTTTCGTGAAAATTGCACAATTGGCCGATGACACTGTCATATTTTCACAAGATGAATACAGCCTTGTTCATTTTTTTTAATGAAATTGAAACTTTTTGTAAGTTCTCAGGGTTAAAGTTAAATAAAGGAAAATCAAAAGGCATTTGGTTAGGCACATCAAAAGATAATCTATCGAATCCTCTGAATATTGTTTGGACAAAAGAACCTGTAAAGATTCTAGGGATTTACGTAGGATATGATTAAAATATGTAGGAAAAAGAATTGGGATGACAAAATTACAAATTTAGAAAATACCCTAAAATTGTGGGGGAAAAAACATTTATCTTTCTTCGGAAAGATTACCATAATTAAAACTATGGCTATATCCAAACGTATATATAATGCCAGCATAATAATTATTCCAAAACAAGTACTTCCTAAAGTAGATAAGATATTATTTACGTTTTTATGGGGAGGTAAAAAAGAAAAGATAAAAAGAACATGCCTTATGCGAAGAATCGAAAAGGGAGGATTAAGTATGGTCGACTTTCATTCAATGGTCAACTCTTTAGTTTTGAATTGGGTTAAAAGACTTTTAAGCCCAGACCCTGGGAAATGGAAACTCATTCCCCTTTATTATCTGTATCCGTTGGAGTGCACGTTAAATGCGACTCAACTTAATTTTATAAAGCATACTAACCTTAATATCATGTCCGATTTTTATAAAGAAATGTTGAATTCAGTAGTTAAGTTTAATAATATAGTAAGCATAAATCCCAAAAATATATACCACGTTAAGAATCAACCAATATGGGAAAATAAGTTTATAACTGTAGGCAAAAATTCAATGTACTTTAAAGTTTGGATAAATTCAGGTTACAAATCGATAGGTGATATTTCAATAGACGATAGATTATTAACTCCAAATGAATTGATCCCAAAACTTTTACAAAAAGAAAATGGGCTAATTGAATATATCACCCTTATAAATACAATACCAAAAGAATGGAAAATGTTAATTTCAAAAGGAACTAATGATAAGGTACAAAAATATAAAAATAATGGCAATTCTTTCTTTTAAAAAAGGTAAAAAAAACCCCTCTTTTTAATACTGGCAATTTATTTCAGACATTAATACCATTCCGCTAGCTGAACGGAAGTGGGAGTTAGAGTGTAATATAAATCATATTAACTGGGACGAAGTATGGTATCACCGACTTAAATGTATGAAATATAACACAAAAGTTGCCCAGTTTTTATTAAAGCTAATACATCGAATTTTACCCTGTAATAAAAGACAGAAAATATGGAAATTAGTCACAAATGATAAGTGTAATAATTGTTGTAAGCTGGTAGAAGACGAACACCATATGTTATTTATGTGTTCAAAGATAATTACTAAGTGCTTTCCTTGCTTAAGACCTATAAGCTGGATAAATGTAATTGTAGGAACCAACAACAATATGGTAAATGAACTTTTGTCTTTGCTGACGTTTTGCATTTATAAAGCATGTCTAAAAACAAAAATTGATAAAAAACTAAAAATTGATAAAACGGTTAATTGTACCTTGATCAATCACTTGAATTTCATTTGTACCCTGTTGTTCAAATGACAATAAAGAATATCGTATCGTATCGTATCGTATTTGGATTTCTTTTACATTAAAGGTTAAACTTCAAATTGAAAATGAATACGCATGTAACATAGATAAAGCAAATATGAAATGGTCACGTGTAAAATATATTCTTCTGAAAGCGTTAGCATAATTCCTAATTGCCTAATTTTTTTTTTCTGTGGTTTTGTAAATATATAAGCTTATTATTAAATTTTAACTAATTACAATGTCTAATGTGAGAAATGTCTCTTTTTCTTAATTTTGTCAAAAATTTTGAACTTTGAATTTGTGTGCATTGTAAACATTATGATATTGGTGCTGTACATCACTTTGCTTATGATTGAAAATATAAACCAAAAAAGAAAAAGGGAAAAAAAGAAATAATGAAAATTTCATAAAGGAAAAAAAAGAATTAAAGAATTTGGAAGGTATAAACAGAATGTCTATTGCAAAGGTACAGTAATTAAGGTTAAAGAAAATGAAAAACAGGAGGAAAACAAAAATATTTAATAATTGGTACACTGTAGTTTATGTGTGTTTGTTTTATTTGGGGGTATGTTTTTTTTACGTAGGACTATGTATATGTGTAGGTTATTGGTGGGTATGTGTGTGGTTGTGTGCGTGGGTGTGTGTTTGTTGGTGTACTTATGTATGTATTTGTGTATGTGTGTGTGTAGGCCTATGTGTGTGTTTGTATAATACATATATTGTATGTATGTATAGGCATAGAGGAAATAAACTACGGCAAATGTGTAATTTTCTCCTACTATTAAAAAAAAGTATGCTTATGAAATTCAATTAATTTTTCTTTTAAATTTGTTTTATATTGTAATGATGTATAAATACAAAATTGTTTTGAATTGTGAACGCATCTGTATATATTGGTACAGCATAAGATCACTGTATAATAAGAGAGAAAACGAAAAATTGAAAATCATGAAAAAAGAGGACAAATAAAGGTGGGTGATCCCCACGAAAGACAAAAAAAAAAAAAAGACAACGTCATGAATGCGGTATTTTCCAAATCAGTTGATATGGCCTCGACAGTGAATGCCGTTCCCACCAAACCACGAATCGCCACACGACAGCTTAACAGAGGTAATGCTCCGACTGAAACCGTTGAAGATTACCATAAACAGAATATAATGATTCCTTTTACAGATCATATCGTGTCGGAACTGAATACTATGTTTTCTGGGCTGCAAACAACCGTCAGCAAGTTGCTAGGTCTAGTACCAACCCTACTGCAACAAAATATTGGTATTTCAGTAGCGGTTAAAATGTACGAAGATGACTTACCGACGCCTCATCTTATCGACACATAACTAGCTCGGTGGAAATGGAAATTTCACAATTTCATTGATAGTGATTTATCAAGCTCCCTCGCACAGGCATTAAAAGCATGTGACCAAATGTATCCGAATATATACATACTGTACTATTGAAGATCGCGTGCACATGCCGGTGACTTCGTGTGAGTGCGAGCAAACTTTTAGTTTCCATCGTGTCAGGATTCAATATTATGACATAATTAATGTCGAAATATTGAATCCCGACACGATGGCGTGAATACTCTGTACATTCCCAAATACTTCTCGCAAGTGTTCCGGGTAGGAATCAAACCCACGACCTCCAGGTAACTAGCCTGATGTCTTAACCACTAGCTAGCGCTTGGTGGCTAGTGATGAATCCGATCCCCAGTAGCAGCGGGTACCATAATGCTATTCCGATGGCGTTTGCGTCAGGAGAAATAGTTCGAAGTGATGTTTGCCCTACCTGTCGTGTTATGTACCGTACTGAAAAAAATGTAAAACTCCATCGGAATAGCATTGCAGACATTAGGCTAGTTACCTGGAGGTCGTGAGTTCGATTCCCACCCGAATAACTTGCGAGATTTTTTTTCTCGAAATTATTAGACATAATTGTTGAATAAATTCTCCAATAACGAATACCAGTCAGTCCAGTGATGGACCTGGATTTTATATTATTATTGTGTTCTCAATCGTATAGGCATGATATCTTTATGTCTCAACACAACGAAATATCCTCTTTTGTTAAATAAGGACAACAGTTTAACATTTATCTTATCTTCTTATTTATTTGACCAATCAAAACAGAATACAAAATCAAACAACAATGGTCATGGGCAGTTTAAGCAAAAATTCACTATAACTCAGAGGAGTCAACTGCCCCTCGTTAACATTAAGAAAAGACGCAAACAGGTACAAAAAAAATTACCAAAATGATTACAAAAGCAATACATAAATCGTTATAAAAATAATAGAATTGTATAAAAGAATCATCATTAAACATTTACATTAAAATTTAAAAAATCTAGCAATGTGTGTAATAGGCCTATAGGCCTATGTACAATAGCAATAAAAATAACAGCCAAGTTATTATTTGGATGATAAAATATAATATCGAATTTAAAAAATCATCCACAATTTCAATTACTATGTACAATTAGTTAAACTAACATTATACATTTTAAGAGCGATTTGAAAAGTTTAATGTGAATACCTATATGAGCTATTATTCGGATAGAAGGAAACATTATTGCTTGTTTGTATCTAGGTATTGTTAAATATTTTATTTTAAAGGTTTTTATATTATGTAATTTTTTTCTTCATGTATGTAGAGAATCCGAGACCGAAATAAAAAACGCTATGTTAAATCTGAAATATCTCAGTTACAATATAAGATATTATAATTTTAAAGTAACATATCTTTAATTGGGAATAAACAGTTGGGGCTCCAACAGTCATCCTTCGCTAATCAACAAGAAATCCCAAATACTCTGTAAATGTAAAAGAGCGAACATTCGCTCAAAAAAGTGAATTTTTATATAGGCCTAACAGCAACTAACTAATGGGACGATTGCTCTGAATTTCAACGTCTCAGAAAGGAGTGTTTATTATTTACTATATAGAAAAATATACTGTATTACTGAGAATATAATCGTCCGAGAGAAAACAGACAAATTGGTTGATCACAACCGGACAAGAATGAAAGAGATGTTGATCGTAATGAGTGTATCCGAAAAAAAATAAGGTTATTGCTTTACTCACCAAGCTGCGGTTACAAATGCAGAGCAATACACAAAGCTATCAACCCTTTCGCCATTAGGATTGTATATCAACGTAAAGCTATACGTTACGAGTTGAAATAGTATGCGCAAGAATCGGTATCGATTCAAATCTTTCGATTGCCTGCGTAGCTCGCCTATTTATAAAATGACAAAAAACAAATCATTGATAGGCTTTACACAGACAATTTAAACAATGTCAACAAGGTGAAGAATTATAACTATGTAATTATTAAGCTCTGTGTCCTTGTTATTACTAGTCTTGCATTTATAATTTGCCGTAAGACTATGCATTTACAACGACAGTTTTTATATACTTTATGTATTCTTGTTATGGATTTCAAAGAAATACTAGCCTGCTGTGCTTTCATCAACAAATGAGGTAGGTAGGATAATGAAATCGAAGAAACTGAGATGTTGGAAACGTTTACAATAAAGAATGATAAACTTTTTCCAATAATATGTAATAATTTAATAATAAAATAATAAATAAATAATAAATGTAATTTATGTAGGCCTATTGCCGACCAAAAGTGAAATTACTGTAAGTTATTAATACAGTAAAATGAATACAGAAAGTATTCTATTTATACCATAGTATCATATTATATCATATCATACTTTAACATAATAATATCGTACCACAGCATAATTATTTCTTCCGCCAACGAAGTTGGCAGGAGGTTATGTTTTTGCCTGTTTATTTATTTAGGTATGTATTTGTCTGTCGGCATATTTGTTGTGAACAGCCTACAGCCCATGTTTCCATTAGAAATTCATCAAACTTGGCCAGAATGTTCCTTTACATAAGATCTAGAGCTGATTAAATTTTGAAGGGTCAAGGTTACAATCAACGAAAAACTATTTTTTATTTAATTGTCTGCAGCCCTTTTAATCCCAAACTTGTCAAAATTGGTCAAAATGTTCCATCATTATTTTATTTCAACAATCTTTAATGAGGGTGGTCCATCCGGCCGAAGCTGATCATTAGGGACCCTCAATACACATAGTAAAACAAAACAAAAGAGCGTATTAAACTAATGACCGAATGACCGAAGATGACATGACCGAAGATCATGACCGAAGATGACATGACCGAAGATCTCATTACCTCCGCCAACGAATTTGGAGGTTATGTTTTTGCCCCTTTTTTTGAAGTGATATATGTAAAAACATTGGTGTAGTGGTTAGAAGATTAAGAGTGTTTACCACACTACCAGCCCTGGGTTCAAATACCAATGTGTCTACTTGTTTGTTTGTTTTTTGTTTTTTGTTTTGCTTTTTCATTATTTTTTTTATGGTGACAATATGCGGAGGAAATTTATACTAAGGAGAATTATGATGTGCCCTCTAGTTATCATATCCTATACAATAGAACATGGGCGTAGGCTTTGGGGTGCGTTTATTCTTAAACTTTTGACGAAAAACTTGGTTAATGAGATATAAAGCGCTTAATAAGATATATATTTTTAAATATTTAAAAACTTGGGGAAAATATGGAAAAGGGGTAGGCCTAGATAAATTTAATTCAATTAATTTCAATTCATTTTATTCAGTCTATTATAAATACCAAACATAATAATATTTTCTAAAAAAAAATGAATTTCGAATTTAATGAAACATTTACATCAGCTTTAAACGTATAGTATATTTCAACTTGAATTTCCATAAATCGGATAAAACTCGATAATTCTTATTTTAACAGATATTATTTAAGGAATGATGGTTTGTTTTGCTTTTTCATTATTTTTTTTTTGTGGTGACAATATGCGGAGGAAATTTATACTGAGGAGAATTATGATGTGCCCTCTAGTTATTATATCCTATACAGTAGAACATGGGCGTAGGCTGTGGGGTGCGTTTATTTTTAAACTTTTGACGAAAAACTTGGTTAATGAGATATAAAGCGCTTAATAAGATATAGATTTTAAATATTTAAAAACTTGGGGAAAATATGGAAAAGGGGTAGGCCTAGATAAATTTAATTCAATTAATTTCAATTCATTTTATTCAGTCTATTATAAATACTAAACATAATAATATTTTCTTTAAAAAAATGAATTTCGAATTTAATGAAACATTTACATCAGCTTTTAACGGTATAGTATATTTCAACTTGAATTTCCATAAATTGGATAAAACTCGATTATAATAAACTAAGTCATTTTAGGGTTAACGAGGGTTAACTAATCGAAAATTCAATTCAAGATCAGAGTAATTTTCAGTTTGACGCTGCCTTAGCTTTATAGTCGAACCAATCGATCTTTAGACAAAATTATGATGAACACAGAAGTAATTTTAACAGAAATATTTTGCGGAATCTGTTCCTGAAATATACACATAATAACATACTAAAAGTCCGAAAAAATCCAATCAGTGGAACATTGTTTATTATAAAGATATTTAATGGGTTAAAAACAAACGCTTTATCGCACAACTGCTGTGTAGCCTGGGTTCCAGGCCCTAATTTTAGTTTACTCACTCTTTATTGCACTTAGTGCGCGCCATACCTAGTTTAATTGGCGTCCCATACTCGATTTCTTTTTTTTTTCGAATTAGGGCCTGGGCGAACGATTCATGCGTACGATTTCCCACATCAAATTTGATGTGGGATATCGTATGCATGACTGATTTTATAAATCACGTGATTGGCTAACTTCATGCATATTAATCAATCTTGGGTAAATTTTCAAAATTGAAGATGTGGATGTCTCGACTAGAACAAGCTAACCAGCTCCATTTTGGCTACCTATACTTGAATTAAAAAGTTGTATATAGTTCTGGCCTGCTGAGAACAACATGGACTAATAACCGTAGGCTATACTTAGGAACTTTGCTCACCGCTAGCTGCTACACAGATTTAGGCCTTTAGAGTAGAATATTGTTAAAAAGGTAGGCCTCTGTAAGTAAGAACTTAAAAATACGCCAAGCCTCTACTAGTCTAGCTAGGCTGCCTACTACTCCGACTCCAGACGAGGCCTGTGCCATCCTCCTGGTTCGAAAGTTAAAGTTTTGTTGTATTTGTATGGTATGCCATCTAGTGTAAGCTTAATTGTTTTTGCCATTGCCAAAATTAGTCGTTGCCAACTTGTTGCTAAGGAAAAAATGTGAACACATTGGTTTGTCGCGTCAAAGGGATCTGTTGCCGAGTGATCTTCTCAATCAGTGTGACACTTACAATTTTTGATATACCCAATGTCTGGGTCGAAATTACCCAAGATTCAGCAAAAATTGCCCAAAATTACCCAAGCTTCCTGAAAATGTATTAAAATTCGAAAAATACGTGTTTTTCGCATGTATAGTTTCCCTTTTAGTTCAATTTATAAACCAATTTGTTATTGTAATTGTTTGTGTTAATTATTAAAATTAATATTCATGAGGTGATAATACGGATAAAAAAATACGCCCTCAGTCGGCCAGTGTTATCAGTAGATCAATGATCAAGTTTTATTATGTAATGCAGTAGCATAGGACTTTTCGTGTTGTTACTGTTCCAAGTAGCGATAATATACAGATTTCTCTTATTACAAAGTACAAGTTATGTTTTATAAAGAGGTATAGTATAGTAAATCATGTTTTTAACACAGGAAACTCTCATATGGTAACTAAAAAAATGCTAGTTCAGAGTATTACTAGTATTATAGCACTGTAATGCATATACCTATTTTAATACACTACTGAGATAGGCTTTTATTTTTCAATCTTGATTTCAGAGGTCAAAAACATTTTTCAATTTTTTTTCAAGCATATAGTGGTGTAGACTAGTCTTTTAAGAACATTTTGCTGGAAAATTTTTTTTTGGATACGACGCCCCGTTATGGAGTTATGATTTTTTTAAATAACTTGATGTCAGAAAATCAGCCAAAAAGCTTATCTTATTTCTGTTGGTTACGCACCGCTGATTCGCAATGTTTGTCATCACTTCATGATGTCTACCGATTCGTGAAAAAGGCCTATTAGGTAAGATCAATGGCAACACAAATCACAAATAAACAATTCTGAACCCATGTTTATAGCAATTAACAGTCAATTAGCAATGTTATGTGCACTTCGTTGAGTTTTGCTTACTTGAATGGACTGAAATATACTTTGTTACTTCCTAATTCTTCCTCTATGACAAAAATATTTAATTTTCTTAGTAAAAATAAAATACCCAAGGATTTGAACGGAATACCCAAGAACCCAAGACCAAGTCAAAATACCCAAGATCTTGGGTAAATACCCAAGTTGTTCTCAATAAGGAGTTTTCGATTTGCACGTTCACTATGTCGACTGATACCCTATGACGTAGTTTTGATGACTTGCGCATGCGTCAAGTTGACTAACACGACGACTGCCAAATTTGAGAACGTGTTCAGCAGCGCTTTGACGTTCACTCTCTGACTGAAGCCTGGTTTCCTGTCGACGTAAAATTAGGAATTTCATACTATCCTTACGACTGTTACGAAAAGTTCGACAAAAACAGCCGCGTCTTGGTCGTGCTGGGCCGCAGACAAAATAAGCTGGTAACTATTCTTACGACAAGTTGAATTTTTCAAGCTCGAACGACATAGCCTCTCCTAACGTCGTCCAATGCATGTTACGTCAAGTTGAATTTTTCTTTGCGACTGTGATATGTTAACATTTCTCACTTCCTGTCTGGTTTCCTCATTAAAATAACCTGGTGAAATTCGAGGACAATTTTCACCGTTCGATTTAAATAATAGTCTAGTTCTGTAGTACAGTATAAGGGTCTACAAATCTTGATTTGCTAACTTTCTCGTTATCGATTTTAGTGTTTCGTTCTCAAAATATCAATTAGGCCTATATTGTACTTTGTTTATTTCATTTCACCTATTTAATGTTATGTTTTGAACTGACAGAAAAAATCTTATCTCCAGATATACAGTTATACAGAAAACATGATTTAAATGTTAAAATTATACAGTTCGGGTTGTTTAATATAAACAGGAATTAAAATTAAGAATAAAATACACTAGAAAAAATTGTTTATTGAAATTAACAGAAAAACTGGCAATAGGCCTATATATTATATATATTTATTTATTTATATTATATGTTCTATATATTATTTTTATATTATACTGTAGAAGTTTTTTTTATAATAATTGTAATTAATTAAATCTAATTGCAATCCTTATTCTTGACCACCCCCCACCCACGAAAAAAATCTCTGGTCCATTTACTGCAGTCAATCGCAATAATCCAGTGATAATTTACGGATGTATAGGCAGTGGCGGCGCCATCGTGGGTGGAGAGGGGGACAGGGTCTTAAGCCCCTATCGGTCTGGTAATGGCCCCCATCGGCCTTGTCAATCCCCCCACCCATCGGCCAAAGCTCGTCGGGCAGTCGGACAAAAAAAAAATAGGCCTAGATTTCCCATCCCAGAGCCATTTCAAGCCATCTAGATAAGTCCCAATTTTTTTCACAAATATCTCGTTTTGGGAGTAGGGGCACCCCTTCCCATAGCCAACGCCGGTCTTCGGCCCTCAGGTAACGCTGCGCGCTATAGTTACACCCATAAATACTTAGCGCCCCCCCCCCCAATAAATTATATCCTAGAGCCGCCACTGTGTATAGGGCTAACAAAATCTATAAGATTTTACATGCCTATTATTGTGTTTGAAAAAAATGGAGGATATGCTTCTTTTTAACTTACTGTATTTTATTATCAATACGTAAGTCAATGAATAAGAGTTCTATTTCGTCGACAATGTTGTTGTATAGGCAAGATATACAGACAGCATACGTTTCCGCTTACGTTTCTTATGAAAAGTTGACTTGGAGTCAACTTTTCATAAGAATCGTTTGCAACGC
Organism: Anneissia japonica; assembly: GCF_011630105.1. Lineage (NCBI taxonomy): Eukaryota > Metazoa > Echinodermata > Crinoidea > Comatulida > Comatulidae > Anneissia > Anneissia japonica. Next base: position 693,594 of record NW_022696035.1, read on the forward strand.
AACGTATGCGAGTTCATTCAACAAAAAGTCACTAAATCGCGGTTTCCTGTCAAATAGTAGAAAATCGACGTATCACATGAAAATTCAATACGTCGGTTTCCTGTCCAAAACTGCTTTGCGACGATTTAATTTACGTTACGTCGATTTCACAACGCACCAGTCGCAATCGGTTTCCTGTCAAATCGCATTTTCTTACGATAAAACGACGTAATCGTAAGTAAATCTGCCTTCTTACGTCGACAGGAAACCAGGCTTGAGATAACAAGTAGACGTATGACGTCATATCACTGCAAACTTTTGATTCATGATGGAGGACGATGTCGCGGTGCTTCTTAATTTGGCAAAATTATATTCTACTGGGGATACAAATAAATAGCATTTCGGTTAAGTTATGTCCTATTTGCAAACTATAGAATTATCCATTATTGTGGATCAAATTCAGTGGATAATTAGGTAATTAATTAATCAGCCTATTAGCTAGGCCAAGGAAGCCTAAGCCTAGGCTAGGCGAGGCCGCCAGCTGATCAGTCAGGCCGGGCGTATCCAGGAAAAAGGAAATAATTTTTCAGTTATATGTTAAAAAAAATCCTATATTGAACAAAGAAGGAGAGGTGCACCCTCAACAGGGAGATTTATGTTTTTACAACTCCCTGCCCTGAATACCCCATGGATATACCATTAGCCGTTGTCAAATAAAGATGACTTGGTACTTAATGAATTTTTGTATCCACAGATCACAAGGTCATAAGTTCACTGACGTGTCAACATGGACGTTCACTTAAATCGAAACGTTCAGATAAGTACCAGTCGACTGCTTGGATTTTCCACTCACGCGGACGTAACGGCGTCCACATCCACTCAAATCGAAAAGTCCATATTACCTCCATGGTACGACACAGTTGGTTTATAAAAAACTAACATTAAAAGACGGAGATTGACTTATAAAGCAATTAGTAGAGCATGCATCGTACACTAGCGGAAAATTATTATACTTCGGTTAGATTTAATGCTTTCCAAAATTTCCTTCGGGCCTTGCAGGCCCTCATGAATTTTTTCAAGCATTAAATCTACCTTCGTATAATAATTTTCCTATAGTGTACTATGTGGAGCTCTACTAGTTGCTTATTATTAACACAGCTGCATTCGCTTCGGATCCGAACCAAAAGTTGTACTGCGTTTCCGGTATGCTGAACACCAACGTCCCTATTCATACACACTGATTCGAATTTTTAATCGACTAGGTAAGACTTCCGATCGGATAATTTGGATTCGGAGTGAATGCAGCTGAATATCCAATTCAATATAATTAGCAAATATATAAACCAAATTTTCCTACTTCATTTTTACCATCTCACTTATTTCTTCTCCTTCCTTCCAAAAATAATTTTAAGTACGAAAAATCACCATCAAAATAGATAATTAACTCAATAGTTTTCATATATAAAATGTATTCAAAGTACATCTAGTGATAGCTATTTTTAGAATTTTCGATTATAAAGTAAAAAAATATTTACATGTTAGGAATATTGTCCCACAATACAATGAAAATTTTACATTTTTCTAAATTTTGTAATAAAAAAAAAACCTGGACATAATGTGTGTACTATTATTAAAATCTAATGGCAGTTCTGCTTAAAAATACCTTTTTAGCTTTGTATATTGTTCGTATAAGCATACAATGCAATATTTGGCAATAGTCTTATTTGTTTCACAGTCATTGTAGTTGAACTCGTAGGAGAAAGAATTAATTAATTCAACCCACCAATGTGAATAAACAATATCTGACTGTAGAGGAATAATTACATATTAATTTAAAATAGTATTAAATTGATTACAAAATGGCAGTTAATTTTACTCAAATTGTTGGCGAAAATAAGAGATTAGATTTTGTGACAGTCTTCCTTCTGTGATGCTAAAACATGACAGGCGTTCGTTTTAACATTGAAGAGGTTGTCTTTACCAATAATTAAATATTGGAAGGTTTCAAACTTTTGGTTGTTTTGTAATTGTACTAAATTTCCACAATCGTGAGTTGTGTAATACAGTACATCAGTGCTCTTGCTTTGAATAAATACCAATGAACAAATATGGTATGTTTTTCTTTCATTAGGCCTACTCCATGTGATTTCCTTGTCAACTTCTCTACATTTTCTGAACTGTGGCATTAACACGACTGCAGTACAGACTTTTCAACGATTAAAAAAAAACAATAAAATACAATGGAACCTCTGTTAAGGGGACAACTTCGGGACAAAAAAAAAAGACTCCCCTTAATAGGAGTGTCCCCTGAATAGGGGTTGACCGTAGTGTTAAAAAATATACATCCCTCATTTAGTGTCCGAAAAACTGTCCCTTTAATTTACGGGTCTCCCCTTAATAGGTGAGTCCTAAAGAAGGAAGTCTACTGTATCTCCATCGGAGAGGGACATTGCTCTCATTATTTTGGGTTTTTATTTTTTTCCAGTAGGATATACTTAGATTTTTAATTATTGTGTCCTTGGATTTCATATTTGTTATATTTTTACCAAATAAAATATACTTGTATGTGGTGAAATGATGGTGATGATGATGATGATGATCTATAAAGCTAACAAATCCACTGTATTAGTGCTCAAGCGCTACAGGAGGAAGGAACCAAAAAATTCCGTGAACCTAAAAGCTACACGAAAGAAACACCACACCATCATAAAATAAAACAGGATAGCACAATATTTTGTTATTTGGTATGCGCCTATTCATTTAGGTCCCTAGTCATTAAGTCCACATGCTAAAGTGTATTGCTCCCATATTGGCGCAGGAGTAGTGCCAAAGTGCGAGTCATGCGAGCCATACATTTAATTTTTTTTTTTTTTCAGGTTATCCAGTTTTGCAAACACGTAGGCCTAGCCTATATTCTTTGGCCTAGTAGATGCAAATGAATGACACACCGGGGAGCGTTGCCTGTGTAGTCCAGTCATGCGCAGTACATATACTTTTGACTTTTTCGAATCGTCGATCCGAAAGTATGCAGCACTGATAGATGTTGTTAAAATACAGATATACAGATACATACATATGATGATGAAAATAATATAATACTGTCAAATAAAATGTCATGTGGACCCATAANNNATTTATTTATTTATTTGTATATTTTATATATACTGTATTTATTTATATATTTATTTATATATTTGTTTGTATATTTATTTCTATATTTATTTATATATATATATACTTGTATATGTATTTATATATATTTATATGTTTATATAATTATTAATATAATTGTGATATTCATTAACTGTTTACTATTACATGAACTGGTAACCATAATAACCATACCCTGGATAGTAGCGCGCGCGTAGTATCAAGGTGCGTCGTGCCGACACTACGTTTGTATTACCGCTTGAGGCGGGATTTACTCTGTGTTATGTATTGAAATAAAGTAGACGTGTTGAAGTTTACTCCCAGAGTCATTCTACTTTTTAATAGTCATCGAAGCTATTACAATAATTATTTAATTTTTTTAAATATATAGTTTGTATATTTATTTGTGTATTTATATATATATATATATATATATTATATATATATATTAAATATGTTCATATATTTATTTATATATTTATTTGTATATTTATATATATTAATATGTTCCTATATTTTTTTTATATATTTTAAAAAAAATTTATATATATATATTTATATATATATATTTATATATA
>NW_022696035.1:697344-707501 GCF_011630105.1 Anneissia japonica
ATTAATATATATATATATATATATAAATATACAAATAAATATATATATATGTAAATAAATATATGGACATATATAAATATACAAATAAAAAAACAAAAAATATATAAAAGAATTTAAAAAATTATATAAATAAATATATACACATATATTTATATATAAATACAAATACAAATAAATATATAAATATACAAAAAATATACAAACAAATATATAAATGAATATATAAATAAATATATATATAAATATACAAATAAATATAAAAATATATAAATAAATACAGTATATTTAAAATAATATATATATAAATAAATACAGTATATTTAAAATAATATATATATAAATAAATATATAAATAAATACAGTATATATATATAAATATATCTGTATGTATGTATATGTATATCTGTATTTTAACAACATCTCTATCAGCGCTGCATGCTTTCGGATCGGCGATTCCAAAAGTGTATGTACTGCGCATGACCGGACTACACAGGCAAAGCTCCCCAGTGGAAAAAACAAAGATTTAAAATGTATGGCTCGCTGGCTCGCGCATTGGCTCGCATGACTCGCCGACTCGCACTTTGTCACGACCCTTGGAGCAGTAGCAGGCAACCCTCAGGTACCCATTTATACTCCTTGGTGGGACAGAAGCAATACTGAAAGGCACAAGCGAAATGCACAGCGAGGGATTGACACCCCGACCTTGTGAAACCAAACCGTTCCTCTGGCGCCAACCAAGGTAATTCAACAGAAGGACGCACATCTCCGCTCTCGAACATAGCGCGTGCGTACAGTCCTTTGATCTTTACTGTGGCATCGACAATCCGATACTAGTTGCGAGTACAGCTGTCAATTATTACGGTAGTCTATGCGTGCCATTCGTTTTATGGTGTTAGTTTTTATTTTATTAATTTTGGACACTTCGCAATGTCTGTTACATCTGATTTTTTTTTATCGCGAGCTTGTTAAATGCTTCTATAAACTGCAATTTGATTTGTGAAAATTGACCAAGAAAATGAAAAGTTATAGCAATTTAAAATTTACGAATTTTATAAAATTTCATGTTCTTATGTAACATTAATCTGTCATTTTGACAATGTTGGCATAAGGTGCCGAGAACGAACATTTGAGTGTATACGGAACATTTATTAATTTTTTCTGCGAAGCGAGTCTCATGAACGACAATTCACCACAATTTTGGTAAAATTAATGTTGAAATGAAGAATATATTTTCGGTCTGATGTTAGTGCAAAATATCATTAGGCCTTTATAATCACCGCACGACGCGCGATTATCATGGCAACTAACACGCGCGTGGGTAATTCGTCACGTACGCTGACGGTTTATGGTCTGGTTGCTATGGTTTTTGTGACGTTCAGCGTGTAGGGACGCACATGCGCCTAGAATGTCGGTTATAACCTTTGATGTCCCGAGATGTGCGTCCTTCTGTTGAATTCCCTTGCGCCAACCCACAATGGTGACGCGTTTTTGCCTGGGTGGGGCCGAGTTAAAATAGCGCACCCACTCTAAATTTGATATGCAAAAAATAAAAAATACGATCAAGTAGTTAATGATAATAATATATCATTAGCCTATCACTCAGCTAATCTATTCCCCATTTAATTTTCGCCCTATTCCCATGACCATCAGCCCTGAGCCAATAATTAAAATACAATATTTCACACAGACCGACCTCATTTTTTAAATGCCACCTTGTCACTGTGCTTGGGCGACATAGTTATTTCTTTTGTCTCATTATTGAGAAATTGTTACAATTTCAGTTTAATAATTGTTCATATATCTTAATATAGCAATGTCCTGCGCTTATTTATATACCTTTAAAGTGTATTTATGGTACATTTGTAATATAGCTGTCTTCCAAAATTATAGGAAAGCAAACAAGAAATTTATCATCTAGTTTTTGACTTTTAGATGCGATTTTTTTCTGGTGATATTAATATTGTGAATTATTTTTGCTTGCCTTTGAAATTACTTAAATAAAAAAAAACTAAAATATGAACTATTTATCCGGTGACTTTTTACATAATCACATGGTGATTTTTAATGACCCCTACGGTTATTTAGTAAACCATTTCTGGAACACATGTTTAAACATGATTACCACACATTGGACAATAAACAAGTAATCGTCGATGAACTTTATTTCTGTATGCTGTTTTTCTCATTTAAGTCGTTTACTTTAAACATTTTTCTGTTTATCTTATCAATTTGTGTTCTTAGATTTTCCGAAGTTGGATATTCAATCAATCTTTTCTGAGTGCAAATTAAACCTAACTACTGACCAATCATATGTGGTCACTGGGTTTTCAATACCAACATTTTTTACAAACAAAAATACAGTCATATTCTTCAAAAGAATGCCCTCAATCAAGATCGAACTATTATTTTTGTTATTGTTGTTGTTATTGTTATTGATAGTAATTGTAATGCTCATTTTATCACTTACTTGCCGATTGTAGTACATTGTGTGAACACCCGTTTAATCTCAAATCCATTGTGGCATACAAATTATGTATACTTATAGGGTGATGAATGGTTTTATTGCTTGGACCATGCTTTTAAGACATTTGGGCACTATGCTGCATTGCTATTATATAAAATCTGTTATCAACACAGTTGTAAAGCTGCATTCGCATCGGATCCGAACCAAAATTTGGACCGCGTTTCTAATGTGTTGAACACCTGCGTCCCTATTCTTACACATTGAATTTTCTGATTGGTTTGGTTAGCCTTCTGTTCAAAATAGTTGGATTTGGTGAGCATGCAGCTGAATATCAGATTCAATATAATTGGCAAATATATAAACCAAATTTTCCTACTTCTTTTTTACCGTCTCGATTATTTCCTCTTTTTCCTTCTAACAGTAATTCAAGTATGAAACATGACCATCAAAATAGATAATTAATTCAATATTTTTCATATCTAAAATGCATACAAAGTATATCTAGTGATAGCTATTTTTAGAATTTTCGATTATGGAGTAAGAAAATATTTACATTTTAGGAATATTTTCCCACCAGACTGTTCTGTACAATGAAAATTTTACATTTTCTAAATTTTGTAAAAAAAAACAAAAACCTGGACATAATGTATGTACTATTATTAAAATCTAATGGCAGTTCTGTTTAAAAATACCTTTTTAGCTTTTGTATCATGTTCGTATGTTTTAAAAGTGTAATTTAAAATTATTTGATGCAATATGGAGGTCAGAAACAAGTTTTGATGTTGGAATTTGAGGACTGGCATTAATCTCTTGGTAATATACTGTATAATCTTTTTCTATAGCATGCCTAATATTCAAAGGTTTAGATAAAAAAAAAACCTTTGAAAAAATAAGAAGTTACAAAAGGACTTTCTGGTTTGGATGTTAAGTGTTGATACTTAGTTCCAGAGAGCATCTGTAAAAATATAAACACAAAGAAAAATATATTGGACTTAAATTAAATGTGTGGGGTAGATAATCTCTTTATGCGAGTTTGTTATTATAAGTACAGATTATTTTCCACATGTATTGTACTTAGAATTGCTTCCCTGTGACAGTACAAAAGGCATGCTTTCACAGTAGTGCTATGCAACAAGACTATAAAGATATGCTTGCAATATCAGAATGAAGTCTGTCAGACCTAACAGATATTGTTTGATAAAATATTCTGGTTTTAAGCTGATTTCACACAATAAATTTATTACGTGACAAAAAAACTTAACATACAACTTGATAGTGTGGTCCGAGCTTAAAGTCTGGTTGTCATAAAATTGCTACACATTATCGCTGATAGCTGTTGGTGATGCTGATTGATAAGTCGATTCAGGTAGTTATCTTGAGTGAGTCTGGAACAGCTATGTCAGTGTAAAACACTGTAGCGATTTTATGGAAACCATTCTAAAGACATTTATTGGAAATCAGAAAATTTTGTACTTCATCTATGTTTGCCCAGGTCTATAATATTTTGAATTTCTGACACTTTTTGTTATTAATTCCCCATATATTGTTAACAAAATAAATATTGATTTTTGTTTAACCTGGTCCTCTGGTGCTGTTGTTTAAGAAACAAATTAAGCATGCTTTCAGACTCAAAAGAGGTAAGGGGGAGGAACACCGTTAAATTCAACTACGTTTTTAAGCTCGGTGCTAAGTATCAAGGTGGATATTATTCAACAACATTTGCATAGCTATGTTAGTTTCAAACATGAGAGCATTGTTATTATTCCTCCATAATTCAACCATGTCAGTAATAGGAGGCACTTGTATTTATTTATTTATTTATTTAGAGAGCACCCTCTATTGACAAAAGCAACATCTTTAATCTTTAAACTTGTCTGAAATCAGTAAAGAATTCCTAAAACAAACACTGAAGTACTATTTTACTCTGTGTTATAATTTGTGATTTGGATTATTTTGTGTTTTTCATTCATTTAATTTTAAAAAGAGAAAAAACACCAATGAATAATTAAGTATTTTTATGCCTTTTGTGTACAATTTTTTTCAAAATCTTGTTATAACTGTTTTCAGTTTTATTTTTATCGTGATTGTGTGTGCTTCTGTTAGGCTCTGTCCACACTATTAAATTTTCTTTGACAACAAACTTATATATCTATATATAGTCATGATGTGCCTATATATGGTCATGATGTGCCTATATATGGTCATGATGTGCCTTAGGAATGTCACATGTTTTTATCAAATAAAATTGCATAGTCTGGATGGGGCATTATATTTTGTTGTTTGTACATAGTTTTGCAACAAGCGTTTGGAATATAATATTGAAGTTGCTTAGTGAAGAAGCTCTTGTTAAAAGGAACTGTTTAACTTAAGATTTATCAAAGAGTATAGAACTGCAATAGATCCGACTTGGGTTTCGTTGGAACGCAACCCTATCTCAAAAAGTGCTACCCCAAACTAGAGGGTGTCCTGCTTCTATTATGGAACAAATGCTTGAATTTCAAGCAAATAGGGCGCCCCCTATCCCGAGTACTTTTTTAATCATTTTATTGTGTGCATACAAAGTCAGGGCAGTCTGACATCTTGCAATTCTAATACTTTGTATTTATGTAATTTTGCTCATGTTTTTATCACTTAATCTCTATATACGTTTTAGTGAGAAATATATTATTTACCTGTATTGTATATGGTTATGTTATACCCATATTTGGGTGTAATATGCCCATGTATAGGCGTGATATGTCCATATATGGGCAAATCACACAAATTTGCCACAATAGTTTAGTAATGCTTATTTTATCACTTGCCCATTGTAGTACATTGTGTGAAAAACCGTTTCATCTCAAATCCATTGTTGCATACAAATTATGTATACTTATTGAGTAATGAATGTTTTTATTGCTTGGACCATGCTTTTAAGACATTTGGGCACTATGCTGCATTGCTATTATATAAAATCTGTTACCAACACAGTTGTAAAGCTGCATTCGCATTGGATCCGAACCAAAATTTGGACCACGTTTCTGATGTGTTGAACACCAGCACCTATTCTTACACATTGAATTTTCTGATTGGTTTGGTAAGCCTTCTGTTCCAAATATTTGGATTTGGTGAGCATGCAGCTGAATATCAGATTCAATATAATTGGCAAATATATAAACCAAATTTTCCTACTTCTTTTTTACCGTCTCGATTATTTCCTCTTTTTCCTTCCAACAGTAATTCAAGTATGAAACATGGCCATCAAAATAGATAATTAACTCAATATTTTTCATATCTAAAATGCATACAAAGTATATCTAGTGATAGCTATTTTTAGAATTTTCGATTATGAAGTAAGAAAATATTTACATTTTAAGAATATTGTCCCACCAGACTGGTTCTGTACAATGAAAATTTTACATTTTCTAAATTTTGTAATAAAAAAAAAACCTGGACATAATGTGTGTACTATTATTAAAATTTAATGGCAGTTCTGTTTAAAAATACCTTTTTAGCTTTTGTATCATGTTCGTATAGACATACAATGCAATATTTGGCAATAGTCTTATTAGTTTTTATCACAGTCACTGTAGTTGAACTCGTAGGAGAAAGAATTAAATTAGTTCAACCCACCAATGTGAATAAACAATATCTGACTGTAGAGGAATAATAAAATATTAGTTTAAATGTGTATTAAATCGATTACAAAATGGTAGTTAATTTTACTCAAATTGTTGGCAGAAATGAGAGATTAAATTTTGTGACAGTCTTCCTTCTGTGACGCTAAACATAACAGGCATTCGTTTTACCATTGAAGAGGTTGTCTTTGCCAATATTTAAATATTGGAAGGTTTCAAACTTTTGGTTGTTTTGTAATTGTATTATATTTGATAAACAAGTCCACAATCGTGAGTTGTGTAATACAGTACAGTGCTCGTGATTTGAATAAATACCAATGAACAAATATGCTATGTTTTCCTTTCATTACTCCGTGTGGTTTCCTAGTCAACTACTGTACATTTTCCGCTGCTTAACGGTGGCATTAACACGATTGCAGTACAGACTTTTCAACGATTAAAAAAAAAACAATAAAATACAGTAGAACCTCTGTTAAGGGGACAAAAGAAAGACTCCCCTTAATAGGAGTGTCCCCTGAATAGGGGTTGACCGTAGTGTTAAAAGATGTACTTCCCTCATTTAGTGTCTAAAAAAGTGTCCCTTTAATTTACGGGTCTCCACTTAATAGGCGAGTCCCAAAGAAGGAATTCTACTGTATCTCCATCGGAGAGGGACACTGCTCTCATTTTTTGGGTTTTTATTTTTTCCAGTAGGATATACTTAGATTATTAATTATTATGTCCTTGGATTTCATATTTGTTATCATTTTACCAAATAAAATATACTTGTATTTGGTGAAATAATGGTGATGACGATGATGATGATTTATAAAGCTCACAAATCCACTGTATTAGTGCTCAAGGCGCTACAGGAGGAAGGAACCAAAAATTTCCGTGAACCTAAAAGCTACACGAAAGAAACACCACACCATCATAAAATAAAACAAGATAGCACAATATTTTGTTATTAAGTCCACATGCTTAAGTGTATTGCTCCCATATTGGCGCAGGAGTAGTGCCAAAGTGCGAGTCATGCGAGCCATACATTTAATTTTTTTTTTTTTTCAGGTTATCCAGTTTTGCAAACACGTAGGCCTAGCCTATATTCTTTGGCCTAGTAGATGCAAATGAATAACACACCGGGGAGCATTGCCTGTGTAGTCCAGTCATGCGCAGTACATATACTTTTGACTTTTTCGAATCGTCGATTTACTTATATATTTATATATATATTATTATATATATACTGTATTTATTTATATATTTATTTATATATTTATTTATATATTTTTATATTTATTTGTATATTTATTTGTATATTTATTTATATATTTATTTGTATTCATTTATATATATGTATATATTTATTATATATTCATTTATATATATTTATTTTATATACTTTGTATATATATATATATTTATTTATATATACTGTATTATTTTATATATACTGTAATTGTTTATATATTTATTTATATATGTGTTTGTATATGAAGGGAAACAAGTGAAATGCACAGCGAGGGATTGACACCCCGACCTTGAGGTTGTGAAACCAAACCGTTCCTCTGGCGCCAACCCACAATGGTGACATGACGCGTTTTTGCCTGGGTGGGCCGAGTTAAAATAGCGCACCCACTCTAAATTTGATATGCAAAAATAAAAAAAATACGATCAAGTAGTTAACGATAATAATATATCATTAGCCTGTCACTCAGCTAATCTATTCCCCATTTAATTTTCGCCCTATTCCCATGACCATCAGCCCTGAGCCAATAATTAAAATAAAATATTTCACACAGACCGACCTCATTTTTTAAATGCCACCTTGTGACTGTGCTTGGGCGACATAGTTATTTCTTTTGTCTCATTATTGAGAAACTGTTACAATTTCAGTTTAATAATTGTTCGTATATCTTAATATAGCAATGTCCTGGGCTTAATTATATACATTATATACATTATGTATGGTACATTTGTAATAAAGCTGTCTCCCAAAATTATAGGAAAGCAAACAAGAAATTGATAATCTAGTTTTTGACTTTTAGATGCGATTTTTCTGGTGATATTAATATTGTGAATTATTTTTGCTTGCCTTTGAAATTACTTAAATAAAAAAAAAACTAAAATATGAACTATTTATCCGGTGCCTTTTTACATAATCACATAATAACATGTTTAAACATGATTACCACACATTGGACAATAAACAAGTAATCGTCGATGAACTTTATTTCTGTATGCTGTTTTTCTCATTTAAGTTGTTTACTTTAAACATTTTTCTGTTTATCTTATCAATTTGTGTTCTTAGATTTTCCGAAGTTGGATATTCAATCAATCTTTTTTGAGTGCAAATTAAACCTAACTACTGACCAATCATATGTGGTCACTGGGTTTTCAATACCAACATTTTTTACAAACAAAAATACAGTCATATTCTTCAAAAGAATTCCCTCAATCAAGATCGAACTATTATTGTTGTTGTTATTGTTATTGATAGTAATTGTAATGCTCATTTTATCACTTGCCGATTGTAGTACATTGTGTGAACACCCGTTTAATCTCGAATCCATTGTTGCATACAAATTATGTATACTTATAGGGTGATGAATGGTTTTATTGCTTGGACCATGCTTTTAAGACATCTGGGCACTATGCTGCATTGCTATTATATAAAATCTGTTATCAACACAGTTGTAAAGCTACATTCGCATCGGATCTGAACCAAAATTTGGACCGCGTTTCTGATGTGTTGAACATCAGCGTCCCTATTCTTACACATTGAATTTTCTGATCGGTTTGGTAAGCCTTCTGTTCCAAATATTTGGATTTGGTGAGCATGCTGCTGAATATCAGATTCAATATAATTGGCAAATATATAAACCAAATTTTCCTTCTTTTTTTATCGTCTCGATTATTTCCTCTTTTTCCTTCCAACAGTAATTCAAGTATGAAACATGACCATCAGAATAGATAATTAACTCAATATTTTTGATATCTAAAATGCGTACAAAGTATATCTAGTGATAGCTATTTTTAGAATTTTCGATTATGGAGTAAGAAAATATTTACATTTTAGGAATATTGTCCCACCAGACTGGTTCTGTACAATGAAAATTTTACATTTTCTAAATTTTGTAATAAAAAAAAAAAAACCTGGACATAATGTGTGTACTATTATTAAAATCTAATGGCAGTTCTGTTTAAAAATGCCTTTTTAGCTTTTGTATCATGTTCGTATAGACATACAATGCAATATTTGGCAATAGTCTTATTAGTTTTTATCACAGTCACTGTAGTTGAACTCGTAGGAGAAAGAATTAAGTTAGTTCAACCCACCAATGTGAATAAACAATATCTGACTGTAGAGGAATAATAAAATATTAGTTTAAAAGTGTATTAAATCGATTATAAAATGGTAGTTAATTTTACTCAAATTGTTGGCAGAATGAGAGATTAAATTTTGTGACAGTCTTCCTTCTGTGACGCTAAACATAACAGGCGTTCGTTTTACCATTGAAGAGGTTGTCTTTGCCAATATTTAAATATTGGCAGGTTTCAAACTTTTGGTTGTTTTGTAATTGTATTATATTTGATAAACAAGTCCACAATCGTGAGTTGTGTAATACAGTACAGTGCTCGTGATTTGAATAAATACCAATGAACAAATATGGTATGTTTTCCTTTTATTAGTTCCTATATGCATGTAATGCAATAGGAACTATTGTAATCACTCTCACTGTTTTTCCTTTGTTTTTTATTGTGTGTAGTATGTGTGTGCGTATGTGTGTAGACATTTATGCAAATGCGCATGCGTCAAAGAAAAGTTTTCCGACATTTTGTTTTACCTCGCGATGCGAAGATCGATGTGAAGTTTCTGCAGAGTTCAGTCAGGGCTCACGCTAACCGATCGGCAAGTCGGTATGGATGAAACTATTTTGATTTTACGGCAAAAAAAAACTGCTGTGGCATAGGTATTTTGAAGAAGGTCTAAAATAAAACAAAAAGGTTTTAATATTTGCTGAAATACATCGTTTTTTTCATTTACTGTAGATCTCACTAACTCCATGCGACGTTTTTTTCTGTTGTATACGTAT
>NW_022696035.1:709954-712553 GCF_011630105.1 Anneissia japonica
TATCTTATCTAGGTTTTCAATTAAAGCATTTAAATATTGAACATTTGATGAAGGAGGTCTATAAAACACTCCTAACAAAATCTTACCTATGTTACTATGACATTCTATCCAGATCAATTCAAGTGTAATTTCATTTAGTTCTGTACATAAAGATGGACTTAGACATGTTTTACAAGCAATTAAAACACCTCCTCCATGAGAGTTTCTATCATTTCTAAAAATACTATAGTCATTATTTAAAAGTTGACTATCATATACTGTACTATCCAACCATGTCTCTGTTATAGTAATTATATCATAAAACGAAGAAGAAAATCTTGCATTAAACTCCAACAACTTGTTTTTCACACTTCTTATATTACAGTAAAATAAACTTAATATTTTACCTGGTTTATCATAACTTGATTTAACTATATTATTTACACTATTAATGGAAGAATTTGAGAAATTGTTTTGATTATTTCCATTTATAGTACACTCATTATTATTAGAAGTTATATCACTGTCTGTTTCATAATTGACGGCTTCATCTCCTTTAAATATATAAATACATAAATTTATATATATAAATATATATACAAATAAATATATAAATAAATATATAAATGAATATATGAATAATTACAGTATATATATATATATATATATATATAATAATACAGTATACATAAATAAATATATAAACATAAATATATATACAAATAAATATATTAATACTTATATATATATACAAATGAATATATATATATATATGAATATATATATAAATAAATATATGAACATATTAATATATATAAATATATATATAAATAAATATAAAAATAAATATACAAACAATATATAAAAAAATTAAATAATTATATAAATAAATATATAAACATATAAATATATATAAATACATACAAATAAATATATAAATAAATATACCAAAAAATATACAAACAAATATATAAATAAATATATAAATAATTACAGTATATAATATAAAACAATAATACAGTATATATATATATATATATATATAAATAAATAGATATATAAATATATATACACAAATAAGTATATAAAAATAAGTATATAAATAAATATATAATAAATATATACATAGGCCTATATATATATAAATGAATATACAAATAAATATATATATATAAATATACAAATAAATATAAAAATATATAAATAAATATATAAATATATGCAGTATATATAAAATAATATATATATAAATAGATATATAAATAAATACAGTACATATATATAAATAGATATATATGTACAAATATATATATATATATATAAATAAATATACAAATGAATATATATATATATAAATATATAATAAATATATGAACATATAATATATATATTAATATACAAACAATATATAAAAAAGTTAAATAATTATATAAATAAATATATAAACATAAATATATATAAATACATACAAATAAATATATAAATAAATATACAAAGAAATATATAAATAAATATATAAATAATTACAGTATATAATATAAAACAATAATACAGTGTATATATATAAATAAATAAATATATAAATATATATACACAAATAAGTATATAAAATAAATATATAAATAAATATATAAATATTTAATAAATATATACATAGGCCTATATATAAATGAATATACAAATAAATATATATATAAATATACAAATAAATATAAAAATATATACATAAATATATAAATATATACAGTATATATAAAATAATATATATATATATATATAAATAGATATATGAATAAATACAGTACATATATATATAAATATATCTGTATGTACAGTATGTATCTGTATATCTGTATTTTAACAACATCTATATCAGCGCTGCATACTTCCGGATCGACGATTCGAAAAAGTGTATGTACTGCGCAGGACTGGACTATACCAGGCAAAGCTCCCCGGTGGAAGAAAAAAAAAAGGATTTAAATGTATGGCTCGCTGGCTCACATGGCTCGCGCATTGGCTCGCATGACTCGCTGGCTCGCACTTTGTCACGACCCAGTAAGTGATATCGTGTTATCGTCTAATACATTTTAATAAGAAAGTATAATACATACTCCAAGTATTGAAATACACGCCATCGTGTTGGGATTCAATATTTCGACATTAATTATGTCATCATCAGGAATTTTAATAATGTGTGTAAAATTTATGAATGCACCGCGTGGGTCGCTTTCTCTTTGTTATGCGGTAGTAGTACCGTATATGTAGCAGAGTGAGCGATCTAAGCCTAGCCTAGGGCCTAGATACCGGTAGTATACGTTCTTGATCATCGTAATGAAAACTTCGGGTGACAGACGATTGGGCCCAACTGGTGTGGACGATCGGACCCAAGATAGCTTCAAATAAATTGTAATCCTAGTAGGCCACTGCCACCACCCCCACTCCTGATATCGTTCCAAACTACTGTAAAATGAAATTACTGTACACCTAGCTAGGCCCTATGCCTACGATTTTTTTTCAAAGAAATTTGCTAAAAATATTACTGTAATTTGCCTGTCGAATTACATTACCAGTGTGGTCTAAAATCACTATTTTGGGCCATAAAGACTCCCCCTGTATTTTT
>NW_022696035.1:713180-715732 GCF_011630105.1 Anneissia japonica
GTATCATGCATAGGAACATTGACGCCTGCAAGGCTCTGGTTACTCCATGTGGTTTCCTTGTCAACTACTGTACATTTTCCGTTGCTGAACGGTGGCATTAACACGACTGCAGTACAGACTTTTCAACGATTAAAAAAAAAAGAATAAAATACAATAGAACCTCTATTAAGGGGACAACTTCGAGACAAAAAAAAAACTCCCTTAATAGGAGTGTCCCCTGAATAGGGGTTGAACGTAGTGTTAAAAGATATACTTCCCTCATTTATTGTCCGAAAAAGTTTCCCTTTAATTTACGGGTTTCCACTTAATATGCGAGTCCCAAAGATGTTTTTTTTTATTTTTTTTAATTAAAAACACATCCCAACTACCTTATGAACGGAGCCACCGGGGGTGGGGTCGTTAGGAGGTTCCGGGAACACAGAATTTTCGTTGGAAAAGACGCCAATTATTTTGTAAGTAAACAGTCCTTAGAGTTATTTTCCGAGCATATAGGCCTAGATGTTCATATTCCTAAAAATATTATGCTGTTGGTGGGCCCACCCCCCTTCCCCACTGGAGTATTCCTGGTGTCGCAATTCCTCAGTAGTATGCAAGTAACAATATATTCATTATTTTTTTTTTTTTAATTTAAGCCACTGATCATTTTCCCGGTCAATGCCCCCTTTATAGATTTTGTGTTGTTTTACTGTCACGTTTATTCAAGGCATGTAAAATGAATATTTGATAACTTTCAAATAAATTTGAAGAGAGAACAATTCGAATCGATGCATGTTAATGTCATTCACGCAGCAGAGTGTAGGAGGCACAGGATGCTCCCCTGCAGTGTTGCTTGGAACGAAACATATTTTGAACTCCCAGATAATCCGTGAGTAAGTGTGATCACGAGGCAAAAACGGCGTCAACAAGTTTGGTATTTTTTTTTTCAGTACGATATACATAGATTATTAATTATTATTGCGACCTTAACTTGGAATTTATCTTTGTTGTTACCACGTTTACCAATTTCCGGCGTGTCAATCAAACTTAACAACTGACTAATCAGAACAGCGCAAGGAACACGCGCGCGTCTTACAAACACACGCGTTATCCAACAAACAAACGTGTTCACGTATGTGTTTTAATACCTGTCGTCTTGTGGGACCTTAGCAACAATATTCAAGGGGCGGGGCTTAGCGGAAAGGTCCATTAAAATGTGTGTGAAGTAAAAAAGTAATTAGCACAATATTTTGTTATTGGTATTTACTGTATATACCGGTAACGCATATTTTCTTAGGTTACAAAGTGTTTTGTTTTCCCTTGTCATTGGGTCCACATGTCTAGGTGTTGCTGCCATGTTGCTGCAGTAGCAGGCACCCCACCAATACCCATTTATACTCCTCAGCCTGGGTGGAGAGGAGCAATGCAGATAAAGTGTCTTGCACGTTCCCCCACCCCCTCCCACCCGTTTTTCCGTTAAATGTTGACATTTTTAATGCAAATCAAAGTTATGTGCTACTCACCTATTCTGAGACTATTGTTCCCCCCTCCCCGGGTGAAAAATTCTGGATCCGCCCCTGTGACGCGTATTTACCTGGGTAGGGTGAGGTTAAAATTAGCGCATCCACTCTAAATTTGATAGGCCTATGTCAAAAAAATACGCTCAATGTGGGGTCGTCCCACTTTTATTCACAATTCATATCTGGCATAAATAACTGTACTGTTTAGGCTATCAGTTTCTCATACTATTGTAGGTTAAGATATACAGTATTATACCAGGGAGATGTAAAATCTTCCTGATTATACTCTGTAGAAAACAAATAGGTCTATGATAAAATTTTAATATACAATGTAAATAGAGCATTTATCGTATAAAATATCTCAAAGGATCACCCTCCTCACTGTAGATGAAAAAACACGTCTCAATCAATTAATCAATCAATCAATCAATCATTCAATCGAGCTTTTCCAAGAGCTCCTTAATAAATAATAAATAACATCATGTAGATCGTTCAAGACGTTAAAAAGACATTTAAAATATAATTTAAAATGAAATTTAAAAAAAATATTGTGATTTTTTGATGTATGATCATTAATGTAACGCCGTAGATTACTGGTTTCTGCGCATTCATAAAATAAGTGTGCATGATCCTCAACACAGTTCACTGTAAGCATGTGTTTGAGTTTAGAATTTCCCATATACATAATCTTTTTTCTAGTGAGAATAATTCTATGTAATAATTTAAAATTTACTTGTTTGAGTTTGTTTTCTCTAATCATTTTTACTTTCCTTTTCCAAGTTAACATCCAGTCAATTGTAGTATTAAAATATAATTCCCATTTTAATTGACATTTCGGTTCTATCCTTATTATACGTGTGTATGTATGTACTTGTGTATATGTATGTATATGTATATGTATATATATATATATATATATTTATTCATTATTTATGTATATATATTTATGTATATATATTTATGTATATATATATATGTATGTATATATGGAAAAAGAATTTTAGTTGTGAATTTTTTCAATAAGTGAAAATAAATGTATCTTGTATCTTGTATATG
>NW_022696035.1:718473-720153 GCF_011630105.1 Anneissia japonica
GTGTATGTGTGTGTGTGTGTATATATATATATGTTGAAAGCTTGTTCCCCAACATCCCATTAAACGAATCAATTGCATTACCTATTGATTATATCCTGACAAATAATACTGATTGTGATTATCTAGGGAAGATCTTAAGAAGCTCTTTATGTTTTGTACCTCTAAAACTCATTCTTTTTGATAATGAATTTTATGACCAAATAGATGGAGTCTCAATGGGTTCTCTATTGGGACCCGTCCAAGATAACCTCTTCATGGGACACCATGAACAATCCTGGATAAAATTGTTTACTCATACACCAGTTCTTTATTTTCCGACGTTATGGTGTTGATGTTTTATGCTTATTTAGTTCTGAACACGCCCATCAATTAGATTCACCATAGAAAAGGAGTACAATAAAAAATTACCCTTTCTTGACATTCTTTTAGATAACTCGATTCATAACTCATTAATAACCTCAGTCTATCATTTAAAAAAAAACACGTTTGTTTGTTAACAAATTTTCATAGCTTTACGTCACATACATATAAACTCTGACTTCTACGCACTCTAATAGACCGTACATTCAAAATTAACAACACATGGTTGGGTTTTCATAACGATTTAAGAAAACTTGTACTCACTTTTCAAAAAATTGTTATCCGATTTCATTAATTGATAAAACAATACATGACTATCTGAACAGAAAACTATCGCCCACCACTTTGGATCCTCCTTAAAAGCAAACACAACCTTCTTATTTCAGTTACATTATACACCATTATCAAACTATTGTCAACGAAAAATTAACGTTATGGGCAAAAGTTATTGCTCTAACATTAATGTCAGATTTGCTTTCAAGTAATATAAATTATCAACTTTTTTAATGTAAAAGACTATGTCCCAATTAATCTCCAAGCCTGTGTTGTCTAAAAATTTAAATGCGTGGGGTGGGTGTAACTCCGTATATATTGGCGAGACCAATAGATACTTGGAAACACGGATTAAGGAGCATTTAGATCGGGACAAGTCATCACATATATTTCAACGTTATTTCAACATCTTCAAAACTCTGTTTAATGTCAAAACACATCTAATTCAGACTGTTTTACTATTCTTGACTCCGCCCACAATACTTATCAACTTAGCCTTTTACATTGCTTGGGGAAATCTTTCACTGAACAAACAACTCATTACAATATCACTCTCTCATTCTAATTCCTATATACATGACTTACCATAGTATTTCTGACCTCTATATATACATGACTTTAATATTTGCTTGTTTCGTCTTACATCTGATCGGTAGTATTTAAACCATTAGTAGTATAAGTGTTTTTACCTGATGATATATATATATATATATATATATATATATATATATATATATATATATATATATATACATATATATATATACATATATATATATAGATGTATATGTATATGTATATATGTATATATACTAAATTGGAATTATTTATTACATTAAGATGATTACTATTGAAACCAGTAAAATAGGCAGACCTATTTAATTTTTGTTGTATCTGCTAGTTTATGTAAGCCTGAGACAAACTTGTTTAGGCTGTTTATTCTAATCTCACCCAGCCTATTGTTTCCAATCATGCTTGCATGAAATTCTCACTTTATACCATCTAGCTTTTTCTACCCTCACTCACTCGCCACTGAGGAAGGACTAG
>NW_022696035.1:720160-730040 GCF_011630105.1 Anneissia japonica
AATAGCTGTCTCTTATACACATCTATATATATATATATATATATATATATATACGTATTTAAATGACATTGTTATTTAGTAAAATATTTTTGAAACACATGACAAAATTTTTTTACCACACAATAAACAAGTAATCGAGTTGATCAATCGGAAAAACATCCCGCACTCCTAACTTTTTTTTTATATAGTACAGTTCACTAATTCTCAGTGTTTTCTGGTTCACCAGTGTTAACCGCTTTTCCAGAATTTGTTTGCCTTTCAAAGCCCTACAGATGAAAGCAGTGGGGTAGGAGTCTTGAAATGGTAGGGGGAGCTGATTAGGGCGCGAAGATGAAATGGGGGTGCTCGATGAATAGGTGAGGGGGCGCTAGCTCGCAAAATAGGGTGATTTGAGGTGATTTTTAACTACTTAGCCCTAACCTCACAACCTTTTTTCTTACGTGGTGTACCGCAAACATTTATCATTATCACTCATACCATACATATAATAGAAAATAATAGTGACAAAATAAATTAATAAAGAAGCGATATATAATTTCATCATCATCAACCTCATACTCTCCTTTCACAAATCCGGATCCACTTTTTCCAATCCTTCTTTAGCTGGTTTTGGCCAGCTTTTCATATAGAAGTTTCAACGAATGGCTGCCCTATTTAACGTAGCAAGAAATCTTGTGTTTCACGGCCACATTATCGAAATCGACGGGAAAATACCGAAAGACCTAATTATAAAACACATGTAAAAATAATAGGACTGAAAAACAAATTAACCATTGTAAAAATGGTGCCCCAGATGCTAGATTTAGATCCGGCTCATCCCGCGCCAACAATTTTACTAATCTATATCACAAGTGCCCGCCGCCTTCCCGCTGTTTTAATTAACATACAAGATGAAATAAATCATATAAAAGTAGGAATTTGATTCTTTTCATTCTTTGTATTGAACATTTAACTTCATGAACAGTCGCTGTAACAGAAAAGGAAATAAGTAAGTAACTGTTTTATGTGTTCTAGTTTCTTAATTAAGTGGTCGTTTACAATTTTCAACCGTACGTTTTGTGTGTGGGGGAGAGGGTAGGACGCTTTTTAAAATACTTAACATTGTCGAGAAAAAATTTATAGGGTCTAGTAGTCTAGGCTTACAATCAATACAAAAGCATGACACTTACTGCAGTTCACCACCAGAGTTAGAATAGGCTATTGCTATAATTAGTAACTTCTTACACATTCTGTGACTTTATTGTAATTCGTTTTCAATACAATACAAAAAAATATTCTTTTTTTTCCTCACTGTTGTTTTCACTCATTATACATGCATTTAACTTCATAATTTGCTGAAAAGTCGCAGAAATATTGTTTAAGTTTCCAGTGAGAAATTAGAAAGTTAAATGGAATTGAGGGCACCATTGTATATGTGGTCCAATTTGAGTCTTTAGCTAAATTTATAATATTATTCTGATAATATATTTTGGTGTCTACTTACATTTAAAAATCTTTAAAAATTCTGAAGCATGTTTACATTTAGAATTGAAAGCTTACATTGCACTTAATGATTATATAACAATATCACAATTAGCATTATTGACTCTAATGGCGTTCCATATATTTATTTCGCTTGTACTTCAGTTGTCCCAGATTGACGTTACCGTTTGTATGGGATATCGAAGAGTTGTTTTTTTTTTTATTATACATCTATGAATTAAGTTTTCCTCTTAAGGTTTGTTTTTATTTAATTCCTTTTCAAATTCAGCATGTTGTTAGAGCTGTTACCAACTTTTCTTTTTAAAACTTGCTCTGATACACTTGCTTTCTCCATCATGAAAATCATATACACATCACTATCTACTGGTTTTTTCCGCGGTCCTATAAATCTGCTTCTGTTAAACCTTTAATTAAAAGACCAATCTAAACAAGGATGAACTATCGCCCTATCTCAAATTTGTCCTTTGTTTCTAAGTGTTTTGAGAAATGTGTTGCGTTAGAAATTAATAACTACATCAATGATAATAATCTTTAAGATTAAATCAGTCTGCATACAAACCTAGTCATAGCACCGAAACTGCCCTTAACAAATTGACTTATGATATTCTTTCCTTTGTTGATTCCCGTAAAACATTTGCTCTTGTCCTCCTCGACCTCTCTTCTGCTTTCGACACCATTGGCCATTCTATTCTTCTAGCGTTTGCCTATCCAATTTGGTTTCTCCGCTGGTTCTAGTCGTATTCTAATATTCGTCAACAGCATGTTAATCTTCTCGGTTCTGTTTTTTTCTAAACTGTTAAAATGTGGTGTTCCACTGGAGTCCTCTTCTCTTTTCATTCTATATTTCCCCTGTCGCTAAGATTATTCGTTCTCATCATATCCACTTCCATCTTCATCTTCCATTTGATCCAAGTATCGACAAAATGCAAATCTGAAATAGAAAGCTGGCTCTCCCAAAACATGCTAATAATCCCCTCCAAAACTGAGGCATTGTCTTCCTTTCCCGATTCATACTTCCCAAATTTTCCAAAATTAAAACAACGCAACTTGGAAATTAAATCATCTTCTTCAGTTAATATTTATGGATGAGACCCTTTCCTCTAACCAATATATCAGTTTAATTTGTAAATCCGCTAACTATTATCTCCGCAACTTAAGTAAGATCCGTAAATACCTCAACCCGAATACAACAGAAACACTTGTTCATGCCTTTATTTCCTCAAAACTTATTGTAATTCACTTTTATATGTCCTCCCTTTCTTATTCAATTAAACGTTTACAACGAATCCAAAATTCTGCTGTTCGCGTATGCACCCTCATTCCCAGGCGCCATCACATCACCCCCGTCCTGAAAAACCTGCACTGCCTACTTACTTGACAACCCTCACAAAAGAGAAAAGCAAAACCTATTCGGCAACGTATTATTTCTAAAATTCTTTCATTGTGTCATAAGGTTCTTCAATTCAAGCAACCCTGTTATCTTTCTGAAATTCTAAATACCTATATTCCAAACCGCTGTCTCCGCTCAGCAAATATGAGTCTTCTAACTGTCCCCCACCTTCAAATTAAAATCTTATGGCCAGCGAACCTTTGCTTTTTCTACCTCATTTCTGTGGAACTACTTACCATTGTTTGTCGAAAACTCACCCTCCTTGAATTTGTAAAATGTAACTAAATTTAAAAACTCATCTATTTCCATCCATCTAGTCTACTCTGTTTCCACGTTCATCTCTACATTGTCTTTTTACGTTTATATTTATTACTCTACTACTTTATTTAATCCATGATCTATGTATACATTTGCGCCTTTGAAAATTTATTTTGAAAATGGCGCATAACAACAGTTTGTTTATTATTGTTACTGTTACAGTATTAATATTATTATTTTATTATTATTATTATTATTATTTATTATTATTTATTATTATTATTATTATTATTATTATTATTATTATTATTATTATTATTGTTATTAAATGGATGTACATAAATTATTTTGGATAAAATCAAGCATTATATTTATATCCATAAATTAATTGGTTTTGAATATCTATAAATCCAATAGCAAAAAATGCTGAAGAACTTTTTTACACTCAATGGTGTGTCAGAGGGTCCTTTGTTGGACATTTTCGGCTATCCAAGAATCTGATATCTAAAACTATTGAATAAAAACTCAGTTACGGTAACACATTAGTGTGATAATAAGTATTTTATTCGAATTTTTGGATATCCGAAAGTGTTTAATAGATGCTGCTTCAATTTTTTTAATTACCAAAAGATTGAACAAGAAGTTTTAAAATTACGTTCCCTTTTTTTTAACAGCATTGCGTTGAGATTTCATAATAATTTTTATTGTCAAAAATTGCAACCAGGGTAATTGTCTACATGGTCTAAAGAGACAAATGGGTAGTATTGGACTATGCCAATACAATCATTGATAATTGTGGTTCATCTGTCATTATAGAGATCTGGTACTTCTGCCGAAAATCTCATAATTTGTTACATAGGATTCTATGTTTACAAAGGTTTTCATCACAATGGAAAAAACAAATTCGGTTCTTCGGTCACGTCTTTGTTTTGTAGGCGTTTTAAGTTGTCTAAACCAAAGACCCATGACAATTTCACAACCAAAATGTCAAAATATTCTCGTAATTTTGGCTTTTTTAATAGCCTGATATATTATCATAAACTATATTAGTAAGAGAAATGTATTGTTTCTGATTCTAAAGTATAAGTACTACAGACGTGTCGTCACGAAGCCATGTGGCGCTCTCTGTCGTCAACAGACGTTAGTTATCGTTTATTACGCCTGAATAGGTAGAATTCGCCGCACGACGTTAACCTTAACTTTAACGTTAGTACCCAACATGCAGCGCGAAAGCTCCGCCCCTTTTGTAAACAAATCAAAATACGCATGAAACCCGTAACTAACGTACGTCGAGCACTTAAAATCCTGAAATTAACGTACTCCGCAACGCAAGATAAATAAATTAGGACGTCATCCGTTAACGTTAAGGTTAGCGTCGTGCTCCGAAAACTAGTGACATCATAGATACATCTTAATAATTACGTTAGAAATTGGAAGCAACGGTATGTCAGTGAAGGAATATGGCGTCCGGTTGAACACTTTTTGCAGCGATAGCAACGGATCGTATCACGTGGTATTGAGACGTAACACTGTAGTACCCTATAACTCAGATTCGTAACTTTCAGTACTCCAAAATAATCTTAAAAATGAAGTAAATCATTAATGTGACAGTAGTAGTAAATGCAGTGATATAAATAAATGCAGTTTTGTTTATCGTATGTTATGAACATTTTACACTCCAAGTATATTAAGTTTTGAAAAAAAAAATAATAGAGTGCGTATGGGGCATAGAAGTCGAGATGGGATAGGGAATTTAAGGGTAAGAATGAGAAAAGGGATAGGGGTCTACATTTTGTCTGACAGTACCTCACATTGTACATTGCCTGTTTCAATTTTTCAAACTGTCAAAATATCATGTTCTTAGCAATTTTGGTTAATTTATTGAGGATACGAATATGATCCGGGAAGTTAAAGTGGAGAACATAGGGTAGGGTGGAAGAAAGGGTGTAAGTAGGGGGAAGAGAAATACTTTGAGATATAGCAACAACTTACCGATATAAAATGTCAAATTTATTTCTGTACATGTATAATGTATATAATTGAATTGCTGGGAAGTTTGGCCAATGAATTTAGAACGTGGCTAGAAAGAAGAGGTAATTTGTATGGGCATTACATCACCCTCCTGACCTAATATTTTGTAAGATTCTTTTTTTTTTGTGATGTACATTCATATTACTAATGTTATCTAAATTTAGTATTTGGAAAATATTAAATTGTTATACTTCATTTGAACTGCTAAATTAAAGGTTGGTTGTTTTTCTGAACAGTTCTATTAAAATATGTTTAAAATTATGTTAGTTGGCATGTTTGTATGTCTTTTAGGATTATATTTTAAAAATTGTTACAATTGTAACAACGATACTATTCACATTGATGTAATTTGCTTAAGGAGTGAATTTATTTATTTTGAGATAGTTTGAGCATTATATTTTGTTTTGTTTTATTAGGTGTGTTGCATATAATAGAGACGTTTAGTGTTCTTGATTGCTGACGTGTGAGATCAAGACAAGCTGAAAACAATGACAACTACAGTAACAGAATATCCAGTTTCCATTAATTACAGCAGTACTCCCACAACAGGTCCTTGTCTTATCGGGACCTTTTACTTTGAATATCTTCGTAAGGATTTAAAGTTGGTGTATCTGTTTATCATTATTTACTGTATTTTATTCCTGATTGGATGCATTGGAAATACATTTGTCATTATTTTGATCGGAAAATTTAAGCAGTTACAAGGAGCACCCGCTATGCTTTTAGCAAACCTTGCAGTATCAGATCTGTTAGTTTGTCTTACGTATTTTCCAATATATATATATACCATATCACAAGACGCTTTGGCATTGCCTTGTGAATATGCATGGTATTATTGGTGGAATTTTTTAATTTTTTTGGAGTTCCTATCCCAAGTATGTTCAGCTTCGACAATTGCAGCTATTAACATTGAGAGGTAAGATATGTATGTTATAGTGTAATTCAAATTCCGATTTCTTTTGTCCAAAAGGTAATTACTGTAGGTACATATGAAATTGCAGGGAAAAAAATAATAAAAATCAATAAATCAGAAAGTAAAATGATGTACTATACTGTTTTGTTAAAAGCCTACTAGAAGCCTATTTAACAGGTTTTAATGAGTGTACTGTCTGCTATTAAAACCTCTTATGGTACAGAGAAATTATAATAGTTTGCAGATGATGGATTTTAACCTCCTGCCAGACTGGGTGGGACTAAATAGTCCTCATTCCTTATGGCCAATGCAGACAGCATCGTAGGACGCAGTCCAACGCGATTTCTTGTTGCGTCGGATATGTCTGTCTGTGTGAGCTAAAATCTGATGCGATAGGTTTGCGTTTGCGACAGTTGCGTCGAGAATTAAACATGTAATGTGAGCTTGCATTTCAACAATCCCTTATCGATGTACGGTAATAAATCCAAGCCCGTAGCCAGGATTTTGATAGGGGGTTCTTTTTGATCCTGAAAGGTCACTTGCGAGCGAAGCGAGCACCATTTGTGAGGTCCAGGGGCGAAGCCACCGTGGGGGTCTAGGGGGCGAAGCTCCCGGAAGCTCTAGCATTCTAGACATGCAGGTGTTGAAAATGCACAATTTTTATTTATTATTTTATGTTACAAGGTAGGCCTAACAATCGGGTATTAAAGTAGGACTTCTTTTTTTAATGATGATATAGGCTCTAGGCTAGGCCCAAGGTGTAGGCTAGGCAGCCTTTGTTGAAAGGGCACTTCATGAAAAAGGGGGTTCGTTCGAACCCAACGAACCCCCCTGGCTACGGGCATGAAATCATCTGCCAGACTGGAAAATAGTCCTTGCTCCTATGTTGCATTTTTTTCAGTCTTAGGGCTATGTGTGTAATATACCTTTAATTTTGTATATTTGTTAACGCTCCTTCCCCGTTTGTCAAACCATTGAGCTGAAATGTGAGTTATTTCTCTATTAATTTTTAAGGTGTTTCGTGGTAAAATACCCACTAAGAGTGCGCACTGTTATAACATTCAGAAGAAAACTATTAATTACTGCAAGTATATGGGTCATATCCATCCTATACTCAATTCATATATTTATTCCTCGGGTAAGTACTCAACCAATAGTATTGACATAATTGGTCTTTAAAAAAATACATGCTTTGTGTAAATAATAACAATGTAAGTTATGCATTATTTTATAGACCTAATACAGTATAAGTAGGCCTACGACAACAATGTTACAGGGTCAATGGTATGACAACAACTATTTCAAAACATCTGGATAAAACAATGGAAAACTATAAGCAAACTAGAGAGACCCAAGAGGTGTACAAAATATTTATTTTATTATACAGAATATCGCTCGATGTTAGCTTATTTTAATTGAAATTACATATAGTCCTATAATTGCTTATTTTTATATTTTTTATTCTGCAGAAACCATTTTATGCTTTTAAGTCAGACTTGGGGAAGATTGGCAATATTGACCAATGGAAACTTGTAACACAAATTTGTATTCCAGCAGTCATTTTAGTAGTAACTTGTGTGATTTCAACTGTAACGCTATACAAGAAATACACTGTAACTAACACTTTGCAAGAAGGACTCAACCAACAAACTCCATGTACACAAGATACTCTAAAAAATACAAAGAAGGTATTCTTGAATATTACAGGCTAGAATATTAACTCATAATTAATCAATTATTGTGGTAGCATTCTTAGTACATTATTCGTCATGGGGACATCTTTGTAGACTATCGATGTCCAATTATGTATTTATTTTTGCATGAATATATGTTAATAAACCACGTAAAATGGAAAAGATCACAGGCATGGGACTATTGTATGGATTGAAGTTCAGAAAGTATAACAATTGAAACTTTTTGGAAATATGGGCGGGTAAATAATAGTTCTTTATGGAATTCGGGTGGTAGCTAAAACACTGGAGGACAATCCATGGACTTGGTGTATAGACTAGAGAAGTGGATATAACGCATTGAATGAGATTTTATATTTTATGATGTTGCTAATCGTAATAAGAAAGTATAATACATAATCCAAGTATTGAAATACACGCCATCGTGTTGGGATTCAATATTTCGACATTAATTATGTCATCATCATTCTTATCTGAGATTAATCAGTGGACCTTTCGCTAATCGTAATAAGGCTTGGGTTTTGGCAGAGTGGTCTCGACAATCTGCAATTCGGCAAACCTGGTTTTGTTAATCCGGCTTAAGTCGTTAATATAGCTATTATATTCGCTATTGACATAGGCCTATATAATTTTGTTCTTTCTTTTTTACCGTAGGCTATCGAAACAGTGATCACCGTAGCTGTTTTTTTCTTGTGTATGACGACACCATTTTCAATTTTATGCTATCTGTGGGAAGCTGGATACAGAAATAAGTATCTAAATGGCTACGCCACACCATGGTTCAACATAACTGATTTGATTAAAATATCTAACAGCTGCGTTAATCCATTCATTTATGTATTCATGTCCAGTAATTTTCGTTCGGCCATCAAATCATTATTTTGCTGCGAAACTACTTCGGCAAGCAGGCACGGTGGACATGTGTAAAACCAACAAGATGATGTTAGAGCAGATAACTTCACCACACATGTATAACTAAGTGTCTGTTGAATACGATTTTTAGCTTAATTTAGAAGCCATTATTTATAGGCATGTTTTATATATCTGCTATAGGCCTATCTATAAATATATAAATCATAACGATTTTTTTCCACCGGAATCCTTTATGCTTTTTTTTAAAATTTATTTATTCTTTTTTTTTATTTACTTATTTATTTTTTATTTGTTTATTTTTTTCCTATATATAATTTATTTTATCAATGTTTAAATATTGTAATGTGAAACTGGGTGAGTCGGAAACACTGACTTTTGGTTACAGTGATTAGGTTCGCTTTTGTGTTTCCTACCAGCTCACTCAGTTTGGATGGTTTTTCTGTGTATCGTTTGTGTGTTTTATTTTTGAAATAAAAGAATAAAAATAATAATCAAGTTTGCTACGTAGCACTGTAAAACACAATGTATTTATTTTGAAAAGAAGCCCCCTCTTTACTTTGTAAAAGTGGTCTCGAAAAGAAGCTCATCTCAAAAAGAAGCCCATCTTGAAAAGAATATACCATGCAAAGTTAGCAAAAAAAAAAAATATAGAAATTAATATGTTCATTTCATTCTTTTAACTGTCTGACGTCACAATTTTGATATAGGACTAATATCGCATATATATACACAAAACGGTTTTGATCTGTCTCGGTAGAAATTTATTTGATACATATATATATATATATATACTGTCTCATCATAATTATAATCATAATAATAATAATAATCATAATCATCAAAATGTCCCTATTCTCACAGATTGGATTTTCTGATTGGTTCGGTAGGTTTTCCGATTCGAAAATTCGGATTCGTTTTGAATTCACCTATATTGAGAGCTGTTGGCGCTGCCGTTGCGTTTTGGTATCTCAACTTCTTTGTGGTCAGAGGCTCGAACCTTTGCTGTGAAATTCGCTTGAGTCCTTGGGGTAAGGAAGTTCACCTACGTTTGTCTCTCCCCACCCAGGATTAATTTTGTACATTTTTTTTTCAATGGAAATTTCAGAAGGAATATTGAATAGAACGTTAATTCTTTAAATAATTCTAGAAAACAGAAAACAATAATCTTGAAAGAGAAAAGTGTGCAGAGTATAAATAGTATTATGGTAAATTCGGATATGGGCATATCATATTATATAGAAT
>NW_022696035.1:735772-744298 GCF_011630105.1 Anneissia japonica
ATATATATATATATATATATATATATATTTTTATATATATTCTGTCTCGGTAGAAATATATTTGATACGATATATATATAAAATAATAATAATATATAATAATAATTATATACATATATAATAATAATAATAATAATAATAATAATAATAATAATAATAATAATAATAATAATAATAATAATAGTGTAGTTTTATATAGCGCGCATATCCATCTAATATAAGATGCTCAGGGCCCTTGATATGTGGACTAGGGACTCGAACAATGACTTTCTTCGCCCTTGAGGGTCCCTTTGTGTCTGTGCTACCCGGTAACCCGGTACCAGTAACTCTCGTCGTCCACTACAGTGGCTATCTGTTCCAGTACACCGTGGTATCGCCCTACTCGTTTCAAAGGATGTACTGGGTTCTTTATAGTGCACACGAGCCATTGTATACACTGGGTCCTTATCCGAGAAGACTACCACCAGAACCATAGGCGAGCGTGCCGTTTGAAACAGCGCCGATATTAATGTAACACCCCTGTTAACCGCTCGGCCATTCGACTCACCTACCGGTCGGTTTTCCGATTCGAAAATTCGGATTCGTTGTGAATGCACCTATGAATGCACCTATTGAGCGCTTTAGCGCTGCCGTTGCGTTTTGGTATCTTAACTTCCTTGTGGTTAGAGGCTCGAACCTTTGCTGTGAAATTCGCTTTAGAGTCCTTGGGGTAAGGAAGTTCACCTACGTTTGCCTCTCCCCACCCATGATTAATTTTACCTTTATAGGTACATTAAAATAAAGAACTTCAATTGAAATTCCAGGAATATTGAATAGAACGTTAATTCATTAAATAATGCTAGAAAACAGGAAACAATAATCTTTAATATATAATTACGTCAATATTAGAAAAGGTGTGCATAGTATAAATAGTATTATGGCAAATTCGGTATGGGCATATCATATTATATAGGATTAATTAAAATATATACGTAAACACATTTATTTATCAATGTACATGTACATATGTGTAAGGTACTGTATATGAATCATTGAAGCCGGGTGGTACGAGAGGCGCCTAATTCAAAAATAGGGAGTTTTCAATGCACGACGTTAACTTTAATTTTAACGGATGACGTCATATTTTATTCATCTTGCGTTGCGGAGTGTTAATTTCAGGATTTTACGTGCTCGACATTCGTTAGTCACGGTTTGCGCATGCGTATTTCGATTTGTTTACAAAAGGGGCGGAGCTATCATATGGCGCTGCATGCTGGGTACTAACGTTAAAGTTAAGGTTAACTTCGCGCATCGAAAACCCTAATTCTTTTTAAAATCATTTGGACGGTGTATATTTTCACGCCAGTAGGCCTAATAAGGATATCATTCATCTAGATTAGGCGTATCATTATACAATTATAATCTTAATGAATGGTATCTAAAAACACTTAATAATAAACTGTATTGGGGCCTAAAGTTGGTATAAATGTACCTTTGTATGATAAATTCGATATAATTGAGGACCACTAGAGAGCATCAAAATCTATGAAACAAATTAGGCATATTTATCATTAAAAATGTAAACGTAATTTGATATATAATTCTCGGCATACAGTATAATTTATTAGGGAGTTTTCGATGCACGACGTTAACCTTAACGTTAACGTTAGTACCCAGCATGCAGCGCGATACCTCCGCTCCTTTTGTAAACAAATCGAAATACGCATGCGAAAACCCGTAACTAACATACGTCGAGCACGTAAAATCCTGAAATTACGTACTCCGCAACGCAAGATGAATAAATTATGACGTCATCCGTTAAAGTTAAGGTTAACGTCGTGCATCGAAAACTCCCTATTGTTATAGGAAAACATCATACGTTTTACTAGACTTTAATATATGTAAAGGAAACATTCAGGCCTGTTGGAACGAGTTTCTAATATAGAATTATTCTAAGAGTGTCCGTTTTATTACACAAACGCCGAGATAATTTTTGTATATAGTTTGGATAAAAGGTCATGTACACGGGTTGCCCACTTCCATTTTAGATTAGGTCTACTTTTATCGTAGGCCTACTTTTGAATAATGTTGTGTATTTAAACCTCACCTATGAGAGCTCATAGCACAGTTATGACACTGCCTCCTTCCTCGCGAGAATGGCTCAGCGTCGTAGGCCTACAATATCTTGAGGATATTTCCCGCACGATTAAAATCGTAACGGTACTGGTTTGGTCTACAGGAGTTCGTGTTGCGTGCAGGACAATCCATTCATAGAAAAGGCCTTTATATTGGAGAAAGCGTACCTGTCGTTAGCCATAGTAGCCTAGGTCAATATTAACTCCGGCTATATAAAATTGATTACAAAATTGAAAAATATTAATGTTATTGTAGTAGTTGATACTATGTCGTTTTGATTATCGTTATTTATTCGTTAACGTTATTATATATAATGCTGTGTTGGGATTTAGAGGGTTATCCTAGATATCAACAATGATGACGTGCTTGTTTTTTCTTTTTTGTTAATTCTCTGTTTATTGTTGTTCCGATTTAGTAATGTTTTTCTGTTGATATCGAATAAATCAAATCAAATATATATATATATATAATATATACATATATATATTATATTTAAATTTAATGCACTGTTTAAGTATGAATTACAATGTCCATATTGAATTAATCTTATCTATTAAAATTTTAAATTTAAATAATAAAGTAATAGGCATAGCCGAGGTCTAGCCTAGGCCTAAACATGTGATTATGTGAGTGTATACTAATTATGAATAAAAAGTATGAAAATTGATTGACACGTCGGAAATGTCTGTTGACTCACTGGCATCTAAAACCACCAACTCATATTTTGGTAGATGAATACATTCCCTATCTTTCTGGAGTCTCATAAACTAGCTAGAACTTTCCAAAATGGCAATTAAAGACCGATCGGCAATTAGAGATAAACTATGATTGTAACCTATTTCGCGTCTTCATGGTCAAATATTTTCTTCTCTGTGCTTAATCTTAATAACCGCACCTTATTTTTAGGACCTATTTTTATTAGACCAACCAGGACCGGTAGGAAGAATGACTACTTGAAGATGACGATGTACAAAGAAAGTCGAGTGCTGTTGACCCGAACGAAACAGATGATGCTGACGCTTTTAAATCCTTATTTTTATTAGCATTAAAAACCTTAATAAATGAAATGATAATCAACCCAATCTCAACATTAATTTTCTTATCGTAAATGAAAAAGTTTCTTCAATGTTCTTCAAACTTGCATAAGGTGGTAATAAGATTAATAATCTAAAGAACACACTCACCCGGTCGTGATATAATGATAAGAAGCAGCCAGCTTATCAGAACTGCCTGTCGAGTCACTCTGAATCCCCTAAACACATATTATTAATGTTTTTCTATAGGCAGGCTGTGTTCCGGATATTTTAAAGGTAATTCCAATTGGAGATACGAAACTTCAACAATTACCGGTACCGACCAATTTCAATCTTTCCATGCCTTTTCAAAATCTTTGATCGTATTGTGTATGACAAATACATTTTCTTTCCTCTCAAAATTTAATATCTTAAGTAAAAATCAGTTTGGGTTTAGAAAAACCACTCAACCAGTCTTGCCTTCCTTCAGTCCATTGAAGAAGTTTCAACCGCTATTGAAAATAATGAGCTAGCTTTACATTAGGTATATTTATTGATCTGTCCAAATCGTTTGATGCAATTTTGTTAGATATAAGGGCTGCTACTGTGCAGCTTTTATTGTAGAATTCCTCTGGCATGGTTATCAACTACCTCAAGGATCATTACATAATGTTGAAGACTTGACTTCATGGAAATAATTGGGAATGGAATTCCACAAGGATCAATATTCAAGTTCAAAATTGTTTTATTATCATAAACCAAACATGTGATAGATAAACTTCTTTTTTGCTTGCTGAATACAATGGAAGACATATAAAATAATAAAAGGCCTAATAAGTATTTAAAAACATCAAAAAACAACAAAAGGACGCAATACGATAATTAATGTACTTATCTACTAAATTATCTGACAAAGCTATCATTGAATTCATGAATTGCATTAACTACCGTATGAAATAATTCCTGTGTCTATTCGTGTACCCCCGGTTTTTAAATTTTCTCGACCTCTGATAAAGTAAACCTATTATGCATACGTCCATGGCATTAGCTATGCTTGTAAAAATATTGAATTAATTATATATGCTGACGATACGAACATGGTTTTACAGTCAAAAGGAGGCCTACATCAACCAAGACTTCCTAACTATGAACCAAGAACTATCTATTCCCTCAACCTGTTTCAGCACAAAGTTACACATTAAATGTAAATAAATCCAAATATGATATTTAGGCTTAGGAACAAGACAGCTGAAGTTATCAAATAATTATATTTTCAACCATTGTCAAAAATAAAATTGAACGTTCAACGGAAGTTAAATTCCTAGGAATGTTTCTCTCGATGAAACGCTGACTTTCAATTCCCACATTAATTAAATTTAAACAACGGAATTACCACGTCAAATATTATTATATAGGCCTATATAATGCACTTATACCATTCTCACTTACATTATAATACCTGTTTGATATTCCAGTTGAATCCCGATGGTAGTAAACTTTAGTATGATAAAAAAAAAATGAATGTAGTATTATTATATAATATTGATAACGTCTCTTGGGAAGTGACGTCCCTACACCTGAATGCATAGTCTTTGTATCTGATATTTTTTTGTCTTTTATTATTGTATTGATATGGATATCTGATTCCGAAATAAAAGTTGAATTTGATTTATATCTTCTAAATATTATTACTATATATTTATTACCGTAATTATCTATTGTTTAATGAAATTAAATAATTTGTTTTAATAGATAATTACACTAATAAATCGCAATAATATTTAGAAGATGTAATAATATTATATTCAGTTTTTATTATCATACCAAAGTTACTACCATCAGGATTTAATTGGAATATCTGCTTTAATGTTTTTTTTTTTTTTTTTATGTTAATTGATTCGTTAATAATATATTCCCTGGGTCAATCGATTTCGTCTTTACTCAAATTAACAATAATAATAATAATAATAATAATAATAATAATAATAATAATAATAATAATAATAATAATAATAATAATAATAATAATAATAATAATAATAATAACAACAATAATAATAACAACAACAATAATAATGATAATAATAATAACAATAATAATGATAATAGTATTATAATGTTAATAATGTTAATAATATTATTATTAATAATAATAAAAATTATAAATATTTAATAATAAAAAGTAATAAATAATAATAATAGAATAATGATAATAATAATAATAATAATAATACTGTAATAATAATAAATAAATAAATAAATAAATAAATATATGAGTATGAACATGAAATGATGAAAAACAAGAAATAAGAGGTCTGAAAAAGGAGTACCTTGTATAAAAAAAAAAGAAAGCATTACAAAAAAAAAAAGACAAAATTTGGTCTACTGCCCTCTACGACTAACAGGAACCCAAACATTTCCAGAGCATGCAAGTTCATCGACGCGCTCGGCGAAAACGTGAACAAAAGTAGGCTACGCATCGGGAGAGCGTTACAAAGGCTGCTCCGTAGTTTGTGCTTGATTGGTTTGAAGTTGGCACTTATTGCAGGTGAGAAATTGTTATAGAATATATAATGATCCAAATTAAAATCCCATTCCTATCTAGTTGCCAGCTAAAAAGGCCAACTTTAATATTTCTCACGAAGGCTTAAGACGGGTCAGGCTGCGTCGGCCGACGCTGTCTGAGTTGGCCTTAAGCGGCCTAATGCAGAAGGTAGATGTAGGAGGATAGGCCTAGACTAGCCTGCCCTAGGCTGGGTAGACTCTTTAGAGATCCGGGAAAGGCTAGGTCCAGGCTAAGCTAGCCTACCTAGGCCGGCCTAGTCCTAGGCCTAGTTAGGGGTGACAGACGATCGGTCACAGACATCGGGCCCGTTTTTGAACGATCGGGCCCACTTTTCAAAAGTGGGCCCGGCGATCGTCCAAAAACGTCGTCCTGGGCCTGATCATCTCGTGGGCTCGATCGTCTTTAGGGAAAACTGAATATTGGGCCCGATCGTCTACTGACAAAATCGAAAATTTCCAAAACCATTTTGGCTTGCATAGGTTGGAGCGGCCGCGAGGGGAAGCGGCCGCGAGTCGATACTCAGCAATTTGTATGGAGCGCCAAGCGTGCAGTATGCAAAATGTATGTTGGACAATTATGGGCATCAGAGTTCGATATTAATACTGTTAATTATCAAATTAATGTATATTTTCTTTCATAATTTATATATAGCCTATATAAATCAAGACTTAATAATATTTAGTTAGTTTGTTTATTTATTATATCAAATATTATGATTTATCTATAGTATGCCTATTTTCTTACAGAAATCGATGGTACTTTTTAAATCGCTTCTTTAGTTTATTTATTCGAATTTGTTTGTTCTTATAGTGAATGAACATCTGTTTGTCATTGCATTTGAAGATGGTTGATAATAAATAATAATAATAATAATTTAGATATTGTATACACACCAGGGCTTAAATTAAGGGTTATTTGGTCGCATTTGCGACCTGATTTTTTAAGGTGCGACAAGGAATTCAACTTTGTCGCGCTCAGTGCGACAAGGTCATTTGATAGCGCGACTAGATTTTGTAAGCGGCAGGAAGGTGCTTTCCCTCCAAATCCCAATTATTTACAACTTGTATAGCCCATTCTTTTCAGTCAGGCAGTACGCAAAACATGTTATCATTCATTTTACATGTACTGTATCAACCAATCAGCATGACCTAGACTGTTAAAGTGTGACGTCGTACACTAAAACCATGTCAATGTGCGCTCATCTTATTCTTGGTAAATAAGCGATCACCGTCAAAGCGAAGGAGACTGGTGTAAAAACATCGGATTGCACGATTTTTTACTATTTTATTGAGTGCTACTCTTACCTGTACCTCCTCGTAATTGTGAACGTTTCCTTAACGTATTTGTTCATGAAATAAACTATGTACCGAAATTTCAAACGATCGTATACAGTATTGACTCATACGATGTAAATGGCCCAGATCAAGCAATAATCAAAATTTAACTCTAAATAGATCGTAAATATATACAGGCATCATCTGGATGATTATATTCAAAGTACTACCGGTATTAAGGCAGACATGTGTGATGGGTTCAGTCGGCTGAACTGGTGGTAGCGACTGTGTCCCCGTTTCAGTTCCCATCGTGGATGCCAGTGGAGCCCCAGCCAGTGGAGCTGGCTTAACCCTAACCATTACCTTAAACTTCAGTGTTGCTATCTAAATGCACTATGGCATGTCGGAATAATATCCATGTGATAATATATCCAGGGATTGACATATTTTAAACTTATAACAAACTTATAAGATACAAGATATATTTATTGGTCAACATGCACAATTTGGTTCATATGAAATTTGGTTTCCAGATATACTTTTTTTTTATAAGAACACATTTTTGGCCAAGATTTTAAAAAAAGTATTTTCTTGTCCTAATATTTTGAACAAAGGAGAATGAGGGCATTTTCTTACCTTTTTTTTCCCTCAGAGATGGCAAATCCAAGATGGTCAATCGGACCATCTACTACTTTCTCACGTTTACCAACTAGACACTTTATAAATTTGATTTAAAAGAGGTTATTCTCTGAAATTTAAAACATGCTCGAATATTTTACCACTATAGTGAGCAAATACATAAGGGATACCAATGAGACATGCCTACTATGTAAGTCTGGTAATGAGGATATAGAGCACTTATTGTGTACGGGTCAGTAATTAATGACATTTGTAGATGAATGTAAAGCTAGTGGATGGTCAGTTTGCTTGGAATTTGTTTTTTTCTAGCGATTTAAATACCAAAACACGAAATGTACAAATTCTATAGAAATAATAATGATATAAGTATAACATTCGATAGAAATTCTAAAAGTCTTGCCTAAAAAGAGCTTGGCAAAGAAGGAGTAAGACCATGAATGAATAATAAATAAATAACAGTTAAACAACAAGTGTAAACAACGACTCTGTTTTAATGATTGTTTAAAACCCATTATAATTCTTTTTTATAAACAATTTTGACTGCCAGTTTTAACAAGCTTTAAAATGTTTATATTTTTATAAATTTATTTTAAAGTAGTAATAGTAGTAGTAGTAAAAACTATATTTATTCACACAAATCACAAATACGAAGCACAAATCAACAAATACAATGCTGTTTTTCATTATGGCCGTGAGATACCTTATTTACAATTAACAAATTAAACATAAAGGTACATCATAAAAAGCAAAAGTTAAATGCAGAAATTAAATAAAATAGATACAAAATATAATTATTAAACAGTACTGTATGCCAAAGTCAACAAATTGATAAAATAAAAGTACTGTAATCTATACCTAACAAAGGCAAAATAAACTATGGAAAAGAAGAAAATCCATTCCATAAAAGTAAACAGAAAAT
>NW_022696035.1:745155-750509 GCF_011630105.1 Anneissia japonica
GCACTATGGCATGTCGGAATAATATCCATGTGATAATATATCCAGGGATTGACATATTTTAAACTTATAACAAACTTATAAGATACAAGATATATTTATTGGTCAACATGCACAATTTGGTTCATATGAAATTTGGTTTCCAGATATACTTTTTTTTTATAAGAACACATTTTTGGCCAAGATTTTAAAAAAAGTATTTTCTTGTCCTAATATTTTGAACAAAGGAGAATGAGGGCATTTTCTTACCTTTTTTTTCCCTCAGAGATGGCAAATCCAAGATGGTCAATCGGACCATCTACTACTTTCTCACGTTTACCAACTAGACACTTTATAAATTTGATTTAAAAGAGGTTATTCTCTAAAATTTAAAGCATGAATATTTTACCACTAAGTGAGCAAATACATAAGGGACACCAATGAGACATGCCTACTATGTAAGTCTGGTAATGAGGATATTGAGCACTTATTGTGTACGGGTAGAAACTCAAAAATTAATGACATTTGTAGATGAATGTAAAGCTAGTGGATGGTCAGTTTGCTTAGAATTTGTTTTTTTCTAGTGATTTAAATACCAAAACACGAAATATACAAATTCTATAGAAATAATAATGATATAAGTATAATATTCGATAGAAATTCTAAAAGTCTTGCCTAAAAAGAGCTTGGCAAACAAGGAGTAAGATCATGAATGAATAATAAATAAATAACAGTTAAACAACAAGTGTAAACAACGACTCTGAATTTTAATGCTGTTTTAATGATTGTTTAAAACCCATTATAATTCTTTTTTATAAACAATTTTGACTGCCAGTTTTAACAAGCTTTAAAATGTTTATATTTTTATAAATTTTAAAGTAGTAATAGTAGTAGTAGTAAAAACTTTATTTATTCACACAAATCACAAATACGAAGCACAAATCAACAAATACAATGCTGTTTTTCATTATGGCCGTGAGATACCTTATTTACAATTAACAAATTAAACATAAAGGTACATCATAAAAAGCAAAAGTTAAATGCAGAAATTAAAAAAAATAAATACAAAAAATAATTATTAAACAATACTGTATGCCAAAGTCAACAAATTGATAAAATAAAAGTACTGTAATCTATACCTAACAAAGGCAAAATAAACTATGGAAGAAAATCCATTCCACAAAAGTAAACAGAAAATTACAAAAAGGAATGTAAAATATAAATAAAACAAGGCAAGAAAACATCAAAATAGGGATTTATACAACTACTGTATTTAACTTTGGTTTCATTAATTATTAGTACAGATGTGGTTTTTGAAAATAGTTAAATTGGTAGAAGACTGTCGTTTTTTACACAATGTTTTTCTTATACTGTCAATATTTCCTTGTTAGTTGTACAGGGATTGTCCTCCGTTTTGGCATCCTTGTGAATGCACCGTCATTGTGTGCCACCGTTTTAAAAGTGAAGATTCAAATAAAGATTATTATTATTGTTACGTCGGCCGTATTTTACTGACTCAATGATATTCAACAACAACACTTTTTGCCTTTTGTATATATTTATTAACTGTTATCAAGATGGCCAAGATGTAAAATTACTGTGAAATAAAGTAAAAAACAATGATTAAACAATTAAAATAGGCAATAAGAAACACACTGTACCTCGACAATACTAATGTTATCAGCCTATCGGCCACATAATGCAAAACTATTTAAAGGGTTTTTCTTATTTGCCTTTTAAAATTTATACATTAAAGAATCTCTCTTGAGATCCAGCGGGCTGCCACTGATGCACGGTAGAGATTGCATCTTTAGATCTCCGATCTTGTTTACAAATTCATGATAGTGCTGTCTCGTAAGAATTTCGTAGTACGCGTACAGAATGACAAAATATTCTCTGTATCTGCTGGAACTGAGCCACATAGCTTGTATTCCACTATTTGCATTCACACCAGGGCTGTGTATATATATTGCCTTGGTTTAGCTCTGTAAGCATTAGTGGTCGTGGGACTAGTTTGGGCCCTAACTAAGCTGGTTGAACGTTTTATAAATTATGATACACATTAAGTTGATTTGTGTAAATTTTTATTGATAATAGACTTCGACACAAAAAAATAGGTATGTACAACATAAATAATGTAAAAATAAAGTAAAACATGAATTTTAAATGACGTTCTCAGGTCAGTAGGCCTACACAGTACATGATGTAGTGTGGTGTACCTATCTGCTGTACCTTGCTAGCCTACAGTAGGCTTATTATCGACTCAAGGTCGGGCAACCAAGGTAGGTAAACATGACGTTCTCTAAACCGGTCCGTCCGGAAAACCGGTCAAAGTGGACGGTCCGAAGGGTGATCGGTATTGGGAGAGTTGACTGTACAAATTAAGTCTTTTAAAAACTAGAACACATTAGTCCAGAACATTCCATAAAAGCTCGAATTGAGGCCCTGGGCTTCTTCACCGGCATTAAATCACCTAAAATACTATATAAATCAAGCCAGTTTTTGATTTATTTTGTTTTTTGAAATTCATGTACAGTGTATGTACTGTAATATCTTGAAAAAAGCCCATGCTATCTTGAAAAGAAACCCATGGGCTTCTTTTCAATGTTACTTTTACAAAATGAAGAGGGAGATTCAGTTCAAGATGGGTGTGTCCTCGAGATTAAGCCCATTGGGCTTCTATTCGAGGTTTTATGGTATTGCAATACAAACAATGAAACTTAAATTACAATACTGGAAAGGCTATAAGTAAAACAACAAACATTCAAAAGATACAGATGGCAAGGCATATTTTAGCATAGTAGTAGGCCTGACTTGTTCTAGGCTAGGTAGGGCCTGTAGGCCTAGTATAGTGTACAGTAGGCCTTCCTGTCCCATCAGCCCAACCCGATATCAATACCACTACTCCAAGTGTTTTGTAGAGTATTGTTTCATACTGTAGTTGATGCCAGGACTTGCCTGCTTTAAATGTGAACAAGGTATGAAATGAAACAAATTATTATTTTAAATAAGTACTTATAATATAACAAATTTTAGAGGGTTTTTTTTTTCTTTTTTACTCTCACAGAAAAGTAACCCAAAATGATTGGAAATGTCAAGCATGAAAGATGATTTTAATGGGAGAAGATATTGGCTCTGACGTACCTTGAAGCTTTCATTTTGCAGCTTGAAAAGGGGCTATGCTGTCCCTTTAAAACAAAAGAACAGTTGAAGATGGGCTGGTATCATATGAACAAATGTTTTGTAAGTAACATCAACTGAATAAATGAGAAGTAACCACTACAAGGCCAAATAATTATAAATAACCATAAAAATCAGT
Organism: Anneissia japonica; assembly: GCF_011630105.1. Lineage (NCBI taxonomy): Eukaryota > Metazoa > Echinodermata > Crinoidea > Comatulida > Comatulidae > Anneissia > Anneissia japonica. The sequence continues at coordinate 748,451 of NW_022696035.1, forward strand.
GTGTCAAGCCTGCAGCAAGAGGGATTTTTGATTGCGATGACAACATGAACCATGGATTCACTCATCCGTGACCATATTTCGCACCAAGATTCGGCCCAATCGTCTAGAATTTAGACTATTAGGACTGAACATCTTTGCATTCATAGATGTTACCCCATTACATCCTACAGTAGGTCTTACCGTTGCTGCGCAATAAAAGGCTGTGCCTGAAATTTGATACTGAATCTAGACTGTGTGTGTCTTGTCTAATAACCTATAATTAAAAAAATGATTTTATTTGCTTAATATGAAATAAAGCCAGACACACGCGTTGTCGTGTGATAAATCATCTTGTCGTGTGATGAATCCACATCAGTTCTCCGTGAGAGCTTGACGATGCGATGCTATCTAGACTGAGTGGATTGTCATTAAAAACGATGGCACACACCTTGTCAAGTTTCATTCATCATGGAATTGTGCCGACTGACAAACGCTCGCGCAGCGTGTGCCCTGCCCAATATTCAATGCAAAATCAATGACAAAAAATGAATTGAAATGTGCACCATATTATTGTTAAAATAATCTTGTGTTGATTTATTGATTTACAAATTTCTGTAAATATTTTATATAATAGTTTAATTTAAAGAAAAAAAGATTTAATTCACATGCATTCATCAAACACAATTTAAATTTTGTACTTTAGTGCGAACAGATTGTTCTGGTTTCTATGGTGACGTATTCAGTTGTCATGACATTGACATTCTTCGTTTACGTATATATGGAAGAAACTAGTCTGCAATCCAAATTTTCGCATACGCATAAAAACCAAGTGTCAAGTGTGCATCAGCTCGTGGATAGTTTTGATGCGAACAATAATCTGCGCAAGAGGGATGTCGGCGTAAGAGATATGGACAATATCTCCGGCATTTTCAAGAGGTTGCAAGTCGGTCTTATATCACCTCAAGAACATAGACACATTTTAAAGAAGTACTTGAAAAGCGTTATTGACAGTATTGCAGAGTATCAAAGTTATGAGGTAGGTACGAAGTGTCCATCTTCTGTCCTAGGCTATACAGTAATGTATCTAGGAGTCTTGAAATGGGGGAGCTGGTTGGGGGTGCAAGTTTGTTTTCTGGGGGTGGAGGGGCATTGTGATGTGGCCACATTTCACATCAATATCTTATTGTAACAATTGTTTGATGAGCATAAACAAAATTGACCGATTCAGCAATGTTTGTTTACAGCTGGTCATGTGACATAACTTGGGTATACCATGGAAAACATTAAATTACAGGGCGATCAGTGTGAAAATGTAGGAGAAGGTAATGTTATGGTCGCAAAAACAATTTGGTATAGTTTGCTGATATTGCTTTACAGCAATAACAAGTGATGGCCGCAATAGCAACCTTCATGTTCACATTGATGTGCCAATCCATTGTGTACGTCCGACACCCAAGTATAGGTCATGTGATGCCCATCATCGAATCAGTGTATTGGCAACATAAACCACAAGGCTAGCTTAAACTATAGCTCCATCCACAATATTGAAATTTCTTTGGCAAAAAACTGTTGTATGCCCATATATAGTCATTATGTGACTATATATGGTCATGATGTGATGTCATCATGAATATATTTAGGCATGTCACATGTTTTTACCAAATAAAATTTGATAGTCTGCAGAGGCCGTCTTCTGGAACATAAATGATTTATGTTAACTGCATTAATGGCATCACCTGTTTTTTAAGTTCTTTGTGTACAGGAAGCACCCAAGTATATATGTTTCCTATACCATTTGCACTTTTCAGTGGAGTGCTATTTTTCACTGCCAACAATACCAACTTCAACCACTTCCTCAGGCATGTGGTATCAAGCCGAAATGCATAAAATTACCCAATCTCTTTGTATTCCAAGGTCTGCTAATTTTGGGAATTGCATTGGATTGGATTGGATTTATTCGGTGTAAACACCAAGGATAACCCACGAAAGCCTGAAGAAGACTTATTTCCAGTCCCTTCCGGTGGTGATTAGGCAGTACACCGGGAGACAATCCCCTACTCTTTACTGAAGAGGGTACTGC
>NW_022696035.1:750746-754276 GCF_011630105.1 Anneissia japonica
GACGTTTAAGCCCTTGGTCCTGTGTGCATTACTGTCTCTTATACACATCTAGATGTGTATAAGAGACAGGTACTGTAGCACTGTTAGCATTTCCTGATTGGTATTAGACAGCATGGTTAACTTTTTCTAGGGCAAATTTCATTCATTTCAACTTGCAGTGCATCTTGGGTAATTTGGCCATGGAGAATGTTATGCTGATTGTTCACACTGGATTATTTTTTTTTTGCTCAAAGTGACCAGGATACATGGTAGTCAGACCAAAAAAGTCCAATGTAAACACATCCAAATCTCATTTACACTATTAAATTTAATGTGACAAATAAATGGGATGCCCATATTTGGAGAGTAATGCATCACCATCATGCCCATATATATAATGTTCTCATCAAGTAAATTTTTCACGTAAGAAATTGTCTATGTGGACGAACCTCCTATATGGACTCTTGGTTACAGTACATGGAAGCTGACCAAATTTTCATCATAACCAATTCCCGAGGAAGTATGGCGATGACGTGTTAATGCAGATATCACAACCACTTTAAGTCTACAGAACATGTGCCGTGAAGAAATTAGGTCAGCTCTTTTGCCACAGGGTTCCTTGATTATTAAATTTTGTTTAAGTGTTGAAATCTTGCTTTGGTGGAATTATGATAGCTGTATTACACTGCAGTTACCTTCGATGTAATCAGTAACTTTTATTGGTAGCATGTGAATAATTTTGAATAAAAAACCGAACAGAATTTAATGTGCACAACTTGAGGATGGCTAATAAAATGCACATTTTTGAATATATTTGAAAACTGGAAATACCACTTTCTTTCAATATATCGACAAATGGTTTTCCAACAGATTTTGATTGTAATTACGCATAAGGATGTGATATGATATCATCATGTCCCTATATGGGTGTGATGTGACATCATCGTGTCCATATATGGGTGTGATGACATCATCACATGTGCCCATATGTGGTGTGATATGACATTATGTCCATTTATGGGTGTGATATGGATTCATGCCCATATGAGGAAATCACACATAAATGTTAATAGTGTGTACGGAGCTTTAAATGTGCATTCTATATAATTAATAATAAAAATATTAATATTAATAATAAAATAATATTGGTAATAAAATTTATAACAATAATAATAATAATAGTAATCATAATAGTAATAATAATAATATTAATAATAATAATAATAATATTATTAATAATAATAATAATAATAATAATAAAAATATTTAATAATAATAAGTAATAATTAATAATAATAAATAAATAATGATAAATAATAATAAATGAATATTAATAAATAATAATAATTGATAAATAACCTTCTTACTCCCTGGGAAGTATTTCAGTCGTGCTTGCAATTTAATAACAAATACAGACTAATACAGTCAATAGAGTACCACAGCCGTGTCGTCACAACGCCAGGTGGCGCCCTCTGTCGTCAACCAGACGTTGGGGCCCTAGCTACATTTACCTTCGATAAAAAACGAATTATTTCAATCGCTAGCTAGCATTCTTCCATTTAACAAAATACTGTATTAATTTTCATTAAAACGTATGTATACTTTATGGACATTTCTGTCCTGTTTTGTAGTTTTTAGATCGCTCAATTGTATTGTTTACATGCACTTCACGAAAATCTAGCTTCGCGGTGTCAAATAAGTTGCTGACTTCCACACACTTTTTTATTTCGTCATCGTCAACATATGCGCTCATTTTAACGACTGGCGTTGGTGGTAGTTCGTTGAAATTGAATTAATAGCGACTATTATAGCAGAAATAGAAAAGATTGAATTGTCAATAAATAAATACAACAAATCTGATTTTATTATTAAGAAAAATATCGACTATTCGTAAAACGGACGTTTGCTGGGTGTTTACCCAAAATATTACAAATAATTTCTGAAAACTAGACTAATGAGACTACTTCGATGCTGTTGTTAGCATTGTTGAAGTACGTTGTTGCCAGCCAGAAGATGATAATGGTGGTACAATACAACAAAGCTGGCTTAGATGCCTACATTACGTAATCGTGTACTTTTAATCCGAGCAGACTTTACCGTTAAGTTAATTTACCGTTATTCTAGTAAAGTTAAGTCACTTAACTTAAGTGACTTAATTCCTTTAACTAGCTATAATTGAGTGGTTCACGTCGAACTTTTAACTAGTTAAGTGGATGTATATCTAGATAAAAGTTTGACGTGAACCAAGCTTATGTCAAAGTCAATGATAAAAACAGTAAATAGGCAGTAAATACAGTAAGGTAACTATGAGACAAAAATATAGTTAATAATAAGGCAGATAAAATTATATATTGTTAGTCTCAAAAGTGCTGCTGTTTTTTACTTTATACTTTCTATACTGTACAGACTAACGCGGCTATACTTTTTATTCATCATATATAGGCACATCATGTCAAAGAAAATTTCATAGTATTAACAAAGTATCATATCACTGTTTTATATTTACAGTACACTGATGTGAATTCGTGCAAATATAACTATGAATTTATTTTCATAGCTGTCTGCTGTGAAGTCTCATGTACTCATTCTTTCATATCAATTTCTTATTTTTGCTGGAGGCTTCAATTTTGTTCCAGATCTGAAATAACAATTTGACCTTCATCTAAAAAAAAGTGTGATATGCAAGGAGACAGAAATTAGTTGGTCATTGAGTGAATTAGTATAAAGTGGCAAAATCCAATTTTTTGAACTTGTGACAACTTACGGCTATATTTCTATATATTTCTAGCTATTATTATATATTATTATATATATATTTTTATTTTTCTAACACTTTTTATATATTTCAATTTTTTTAAACTGCAAGTTGCGACAATCTACTGCTACTATATATCTCTATATTTCTAAATATTTTTTTTATATTTCTATATCTGTTTTATATATTTTTATATTTTTCATTTATTTCAGTAATTGGACTGATATTATAAATATTTAATTATAAAGGGGAAAAAAAATCTCAGGATATGTGGCGTCAGCCAAGCATAAGCATTTTGTTTTTCAATTTTTTATAGTAGCAGTTCACATACAGATATAGATTAACTTTAGCTGAAATGTAGGTCAATTTTTGTCAAAAACTTACCAAAAATTGATTTTTATTTTAAATAATCATTATTTGCAGGTGGCTTGTTTGCAAAACGAGAAAGACTCACATACAGTAACTGTTTTAACATATTTTTAGAGCAAAATGAATATTTTTTTTCCCTCTGTATTCTCTTTATTTTATTTTAAAATTTTAACCAATGTTATTACAGTACTGTAAAAAAATTTTTTTTTTTTTTTGTTTTTTTGCTGGACCAAGGTCTAATTTTGCTAAAATAATTGCTGCCCTTTTATATCAGCTATGGAATATAGTCTAGTTTTAATGTATTTTTTGCTAGCCCAGCCCTAAAATACTCAAGTCCTAGACCCAGGACCACCAACTTTTTTCAGCATTGATTTATTATTTTATTTTCTAATGACTATTCCCTCAGTCCTAAGGCTGTCTCTTAGCC
>NW_022696035.1:754667-773617 GCF_011630105.1 Anneissia japonica
GTTCGAACGGCTCACTCGCCAATGGTTCCGGTGGTGGAACAAGTCTTCTCGGATAAGGACTTTAAACCGTAGGCCCAGTGTACGCATTTGGCTCGTGTGCACTTTAAAGAACCCGGTACATCATTCGAGAAGAGTAGGGGGTTACCCCAGTGTACTGGTCCATTAAGTCCCCTGTTGTTGAAAATGGATATGCCACGTAGGACAGTGATTAAGTTCACTCATTGGCATATCCTTGGCCCTCGTGCCTAAAGAAATGAAATGAAATGAAAACGTTTTGAGCCCGATATTTTGGGCTAACGAGATATAAACATTTAAGCTTCAGCCTGAAGTAGTGGGCTAACAGGCTCAATTGGTTTTAAATATAGTGCAAACATTTTTTCATAACAGATCATAAAAAATTAATCGAACATTTAAAATACATCAAAATTTAAAAAATGAAAGTGAATACAAGTAATAAAAGAAAATTTAAAATTTCATTAAAATTGGAAAAAAGAAAACACATCAACAACATTAAATAGTTAAAATTTAAAAACATTTAAAATAAACAGAAACTAAATTAAAAACAAACCAGTAATAATATTGTATATTTTCAACAAAAAAAACAAAAACTGTAGAGAATTTAGTTTTTGTTCTTGAAAAATAAGGAACTTTTTGCTACGTAAGCACAGTACATCTTCTAAAAATATTTATTGTATTCAAATTTGTTACCAATATTTTTGGCTGTATATTGCCCAATGGGCTGGCTCTCTTTGCCCACTGTTGATGTAATTGAATGTGGAGGGGTATTTTCCAGTTGTTAACACAGGATGTAAAGGCCTACACTCCTTTAAAACATGAAACATATCATGTCCTCTTAGTCCCACCCTCTTCCTGTGAGTTAACGTCTTAATTTTGAGACAAGTTAACCACTTTAACACTCCATGCCTGTACTTTGCAATACAAAGCTATGTCTAAATCCTTTTGAATATAATTAAAGATTAACAATAATCCTTTGAGATTATTATTCACACACACAGGGAAAGCTAAAAGCAGCATGCATCTTATGCTTTCTTCTGGGTTATTTCTGTATTGGAATTAAGTGTTAATTCAATGTATTATACTGTAGTTTGTAGTTTTGTGTATGATTTAGGAAGACCTTTAGGTGACCTCCTTGTACAATTCTATAACACTTCAAGAAAAATCCCTTGAGCAACTCACCAATGATATGATATTTTTTTTTTTAAATGTGTTGTAAAATATGTACTAATATTAATACCATAGCTCCTTGGTTATACTGTATGCCCAGTTCAGTAATAAGCCCGTACCCTACATTATATTCAGTTTTACGTATAAGCCTGTCCTGGGGCAAAATCTCAGGATATGGTTTGAAATAGTAGCTAAGCTGAGTTTTACAAATAAAAAAAATTAAACATTAGGCTTTGAATTAGTTATAATAGTTTCTTGAAAAAGTTTATATTAAATATATGTTAGTATTATTACTATTGATATTTTATTTTATTTATATTTTTATTTTATATTATTTGCTTAAAATTTAAATTAAAAACTTTTTTGTAATTATTCATATGTTTTAAAAATGTAGTGTATAAATATAAAAATAAGAAATAGATTGAAGGAAGAATAGGAAAGAAAAGCAAAGTGGCTCAAATTGGTTTTAAAAATTATATAACAATGGTAATCGCTCATTATTATATTTTACATGTTTGTAGTAACCTTTAGGCAGAAGTTAAGATGCCAAGCCAGTCATGTTTCATAATTCGACATGCAGTTTTGGAAAATTGGTTTTTGGTTGGCCATCCTTGAAAATAATTAGACATGTTGTTAGTTTCAAAAATGATGATAATAAATATTTTTGTGAAAAGGGGATTACTTGGCTATAAACCCACCCCACAAATTGGCCCAATTGGGGTTGTAAAAATTGGGGTTGTATACCAGAGGACCTCCGGTAATATTTAGTTTGTAAACAGATGGTGACCTCTGTATCAGACCATGGAGACATAGTATTTGTGTATTTGGTTCAACTTACCCATCAAGCTGCTATTGAAAATGTGACAAAGACAAGCCAATCCAATCACTTGTTGCAAAAATTGATTTTTAGTTATTAATACAGGGTTAAAAAGTAAAATGAGATCTATAAAATGATAAAAGAAACATTTAAATCTAACATTTTGTTTCGAAGTTCATCAAGCGTTTAAATATGCAGCTGTTTAAAGAAAAATATTTAAGAAATCAGCCTTGAAAGTTTATAATTTAGGTCATTTCTCAGGCAAAAAACCATCACCAAATTGTTAAAAATTGTTGTTTTTCGCATGATCTGATTTCATCATGACCATATTTGGGCATGTTGTAACATGTTTTTGTCAAATAAAAATTGATGGTCAGGACCGGCTTTTATTTAATGAACACATTGGTCCACTTTATACCCTACAAGCATTAGTGACATGTAGACTGGATTATTGCCTTTAGTTTTCTTTATGGTTTGCACTTAAAAACAGCTGAAGAAATTACAACTCCCACTGGTGTATCTAGGTGTCTTGAATTAGGCCTGATGGGAGCATGAAATTTGAGAGGGGCCCAATCATTAAGTGAGGGTCTGCTAGGTCGCAAAGTATGGTGATATGATGTGAATTCTAAATATTTGAGCATGATTGGTTTTGCTTAGGGTATTTTCAATTAAGGGGGGGGGGGTGAGGCTTGGGGTGCAAGCTTTTTTTTTGGAGGGAGTGCCCCTCCCCCCCCCACCTTCTAGATACACCACTGACTAAGCATGAGTTGATGGTTGAACTTGTAAGGCACTAGTGGCTGTTTTTGTTGACATGATTCAACTCAAAAATGGCAGAATAAATTTCCAAAGGTTTCACCAACAACCATGTCTTCATTGAAGGGGAGAAAGCTTTTGGAAAATATAAAATATTTCAGTCAAACTTATAAACTGCTGCTGTCAACATTCTCATAAAACAAATCCCAAGCACTTATCAATGATGATGCTCACCTCGGCCATATGCACCAGAGGCAGATTCATGAATTTAAAATGGAAGGGGTGGAGGGCCTTGAGGTGGAAGTTATAGATGGGTCCAACCATGGAATTTTATACCTCCATGGTCCAGCCTACCTGAGCCCCAACACAGTTTGTTTTAAGCATGGGTAATGCCAAATTTTATGTCTACAACACCTCTAAGGGTCTGGAAATGCCAATCTCAAACTTGAATTTGAATGCAGTTCTTTTGTTTTCCCTCATATTCTTTCATATTTAGTGGTCCCGGGCAAGCTAGGCCCCCAAGTCAACTAGGTCCCCAGGCCGGCTGGGCCCCCTTAAATTCGCTTCTACGCACTGCCACATAATTAAAGGAACAAGCACTATTTTGAAGACTTTATGTCAGCACACATATACAGTAGTACAGTATACCTTTAATTTTGTGATATTATTGTAATAATAGATTATTGCATGGGGTGCGTTGGATTCACTCGACAAGTATACTCGCAAGTACCTGACACGCATCAAAGACCGCCACCCTCATCTGCATATGTACGTTTTTCAAAATCTGGTAGAAAAACAATTTGCAAGAATATTTGAGATGGAATCAGGATTAGCAAGGTACGATATTCTAAAGGTGTTGGGATGCGTACAACACAATACAACGCAACTTGTTAAAGTTAAATGCAGACGTGATGAGTTCTCATGTTACTGCGTTGGGGGTCATAGAATATTCTCACAACAACCTAAGAAATTTCTCAGTGTACGTTTTAAAAATTTTTTAATGACTGTCTTTGAATTTAATTTTTGAAATTTAGAAAAAAAAAATAAAGTTAATTGTTAATTATATTGTTAATTTTTAAAAAGTATTAATAAAAAATTAAAGTAAGTTGTTATTAGTATTGGAATAATATGTTAAAATAGATGTATTTTTTTATTTAGAGCAACGAGCACGTGGATATCAACTGGATGGTTGACGCTGTTACTCGCAATTGGTCTGTGCGATTCCATCAAGGTTTACGGAATGATTGATAAGGACTATTGCAAGTAGGTTTAAAGTCTTGTCCAGGATATCAAATTGTATTATGACAAAAAATGTGGCATGCCTAAGTATGGTCAAGATGACATCACATCATGACCATATATAGGCACATCACGACCATATATGGGCATCAGTGGTTTAGCCAGAAAAATGAAATAGGCCGTCCAAAATGTTCTTTAGTTTTTAATGCAACATTTGATAAATTCGAAGAATATAAAGAATTTGCTAAAGTTAGACCAGAGCCAACTAGGCTAGACTGAGCTGAGAAGGCCAAGCTTTCCAAGCTATCACGGAAAAAGTGACCGTCCTAAATAATAGTTGGCCGTCCAAACGACGGCCAGATGGCTCCTGGCTAAGCCCTTGATGGGCATACAATTTTTTGTTGAAAGAAGTTTTTACAATCTGAACAGAAGCACACACAATCTCGATAAGTAAAACATAAGTAAAGCATTTTTGGAGGCTTTGGTGCTTATTCGAGAGCGGCGCTTACAAAAAAGGGAATTTGCGTGGTGCTTTCCATGCCCGTTTCCATGCTACTTATCTTACGTATTCCCGTAGTTCAGTAGGCCTGTCATAGGTCCATGTCATTGTAAGTAAACGTTTATAAAGAAATGCTTGTGTTTTCTTTGTGTTATTTATTCATTTTAACACTATATACATTGCATTCAAAACACTATTTCTCAAAGTGTTCATTACACACATGGGTAATGATAGACTCTCGATTAAGCGCCGCGGCGCTTATTCGAGAGCAGCGCTTAGCGGAAAAAAGCATGTTTGGTGCAGTGCTTTATTAGAGAGTGGCGGTTACTCGAGAGCGGCGCTTAATCGAGCATTTACGGTACCTTAAAAGTTGAAATAAATATACAAAAACAATGATTTTGAAACACATTTTCTTTTGTAACAGGAGAAACCAAGACTCTGCTGTACCTTATCACTATTATGAAGATGGCAAGCTGAGCGAGTGTGAGATGTACAAGTGGCATGATAAACACCACACAACGGGTCATCCGTATATTAGAGAGGAAGTGATCTTTCGACGTTTAGTCTCACTTTTCAATATTTCATTCCATCATCCTATGTGGAAATTACATAATGTAGATGTATTTGATACACCTCCTCGCATTAGAAATAATCCGTTGAAGAGTTGATAGAACACTACATTATTGTTGAACAGGAGAACTACTAAGAGATTGAGGATGCATAGGAACATGTTACTTTTACACTTGTAGGGAGCTACTGTACTTTGGTAAAGAGAGCTGGTGAGTGATCTACCAGCTGTTGAAAAGCCACTGAAGGGTAGGAATGCTGCTTAGGGAGAGGGCGCTACAGTATTATTAGGCAGATAATTGCTGTTGGTAGGAGAGAGCCTACCCAGGTGTAGACAAGCTAAGGATTTTACCCAGAGACAGAAAAGCTACCCAAGGAATGTGGAAACTACCAAGCATTTGGAAAGCTTGCTCAGGGTTTGGTGAATTCTCCAGGGGTAGGAAAGCTACCCAGGGGTAGGGAAGCTGCCCAGGGGTAGGGAAGCTACCCAGGTGGAGGGAAGCTACCCAGGGATAGGGAAGCTACCCAGGGGTACGAGAGCTTCCAAGAATTGTGGGAGACACTTAGAGTCAGGGGAAACTACCAAGAGGTTACAGTTTTGCACAACTATTACTATACCTCATAAATATTAATTAGGTAATATTTCAATTTCATTGGTCGATTCCACTCAGTACGCAAAATCAACTATCACGTGCCTGGCTACGTGAAGCGTATGCAACCTGTGTATTTTCACCCTCAGTTTGAAATGTAGACAAGCGGTTTGCTGTTTAATATTTTTTAGGTATAGTAAACAAAAAAAATACAACAGGGTATTATTTTGGTCAGTAAACTCCACTTCACCTCAAAGCATGTTATGTTTTATAATATAATCTTAAACTCAAATAAACACAGTTAAACTTGCTTATTAATCGAATCCGAAATGCCATTGAAATATTGTTTGACTTAGATAAAATTTGACTTTATAGATTGTCAATTAATGGAAAACATAACAATTTGGCATAAAAAAATTAAATCGACTTAGGCAAGTTTAACTGTACATTACTTTTTTTATCTCAAAGAGTTCAGGCAAAAGGCCAACATTATAGTGTGTCTAATTGCTCTAGATGGTTAATGCGTTCACTGCCAGCAACAAGTATTCTCATCCCAGGGGGTGTTGCTGAGGGCGCTACGCATGACTATACTCGTAAAAACCGGGGTAACATTCTAGCGTTTATTACTTCATTGTTTTACATTGTAGAACCAGAGACTGAACAGCTGATAGTTTTGGGGAAGATGCATCTAGACAATAATGTACAATTATATGTATCTATGTTTGTTGAGTTATGTTCCTGGCTAAAGCTTTAGATTGCTGATTTAAAAGAACCAATTAAATTTACCTTTTAATTAAACCAGGGAAGGATTTAGGGGGAGCCGGCCCGGCCCGGACCCCTTTTGGGAGGTAAATAAAAAAAAGGAAAAAAAGAAAGAAAAGGAAAAAATATATAAGCCCAGAACGCCTCAAATGTTATTTTCGGGCATCTAGAACACAAAAATTTTACGGGGCCATGCCCCCAGACCCCCTAGGACAGTGTTGTCTTGATCGGCCAAACTTTAGGCCCCTTACGGCACCCCCTTTTGGACATCTCTGTATCCGCCCCTGTAAACTCAGATTTTTCATAATTTAAACTAATACTGTATAAATCCTAAGTTTTCTGTCAGAAATTCAAGGTTAAAGCGCTGTCCACACTATAAAATTGTCTTTGGCAAACTACTCTTTTATGGCCATATATAGTCATGGTTTGGCTATGTGTATCGTCACATTACAAACTAACACAATGAAAGAAGATTGTGTTTGTCAAATCAAGAAAGCACGTCAAAATACGTGCTGTTGTTAACGACTTTTTGAGTGGTAAAGAATTCAAAATTACTTGACAACGAATACGCGCTGATTTTGACGCGCTACTCTGATTTCACAAACTAACAGAGTCTACTTTGATTGTGTTAGTTCGTGATGTGAGCGACGATATGGTCATAATATGATGTCACCATGACCATATTTGGGCATATTACAGATTTTTGTCAAATAAAATTTGGTAGTTTAAACTTGGCTGAAAGCAAATGCGATAAGGAATGAAATTAATTTACTCGCTGAGGAATATTTTTCCTCATAATTTTTAAGTTCAAAGCTTCTAAATTTAGTGAACTATGCAAATTAAGGAATTGATATTTTGGTTTTAATTTTCAACTTTATATTGATTTATGTGGTAGAATGTAATAGGGTTTTACTACCTACTGTATATAGATTCTGTTTTTATTACGTTTTAATTTAAGTGTAAAATTGCAGCTGCTATATATTACACTACAGGGTATAAAGGAAATGGGTGTCAACTTCATGGACATGCTTGTGCTATAGGAAGTCTACATTAAGAATGCATTTCAAGGATTTTGCTTTATAGGCAGTGTGTCTCCAGTGAGTCTTATGTGTCCTGTCAGGCAGGCAAAGATCCTCCCATTTAGACATGGTATATTATTGGAAAAGTATTTCCTTTTTTAAAAATAATTTTAAAATATTATGAGCATAATTACATGTCTCAGAACAGATTAAAAATAGCTCAGAGCTGCAGTTTCCATAAATGTGAGAGTATATAGCTCCTACCTATTCCCCCCTCCCCCACATTCCAGATTTTTGATACGGAAAGTTTTTGTTTTTTTGGATGTGCCGCTGAGCCCCTCCTCATCCCACCCTTTTCTAAAATTTCCCCAGAATTAATCCTTATTCCTACTTATGGATATGCAACTGAACCCACACTTGCATCAATTCTTTCCTGTATATGCCAATAAATTCAGCCTTGTCCACCTGAAAGTAGACTGGGTTCCAGTTCTTAAATTGTGTCTTAATTAGTGAAAACTATTAAAAATAAATCGATTTTGGCACCTATGGCGTTCCATATTACTTATTTGCATGGCGTTCCATACTAATTCCCATCCAAATTCTAACAGACGCTGGTGGCGCTCTCCGAAATTATCTAACATTATGAAAAGTCAATACTGTATTTAAAATTAGGGACTTGTGGCAAGTCTAACTGGAACGCTTCAATATTCCACTGTCATCAGTCCCTCTAGCTGATGAATTGATCCATCTTTCCTTTCAAGATATCTTAAACTTACTATTTCCAAGTCAGTAAATCGAACTATTATGTCTCCCCTTCCTGTAATTCCATTCGTTGGTACTTCCCCCAGCCTATGCCGCAGAATTTTCTTGCTGAATGTGGCAGTCCAACTTCGGCTATGGCTAAAATACTGTAAAAATGCTTTTTGAAACCAATGTTCCCTGGTAGATTGATTGGTTTCTTCCCCGACAAAAGGTCCAGGGTTCTCCAACGGGTCCACCCCCGCTCCCCCCTCCCCCAGACCTATGTTGGCACTGCCACTGACTGCATCTGTCGTAAAATGCAATTGACTAAAGTGATGTCTTCCTCATATAGCAAAGAATATATTTACCAACCACTATTTTGAATAAATGCAATTATTTTGTACTTTGTGATTCTATCATTTTGTTCTTTTTTTTACATGCAAGTCATTCTCTGCAAGATCAGTGACGTACACCGGGTACCCCAGAAATAGACAATCATGAGGTTTTACATTATTTATTGTCTGTATTTATTCAAACACCTACCCAAAAATCTAGGTATGTAGTGATCAAACTTATTCATTCACAAATTATAAATAATAATTAAAAAAAACCCATTTATTTCTTAATAATAAAACAATTTAATCATACCTGCATATTAGTACAATATAATGTACCTTGGACTTAATTACCAGTAAAGTACAGTGACATTTACAGCAACAGTGCCCATAATGCATTATCAGTTCCCATCTAAGGATTAATATATAAAATTTATAACAACACCTGCAGTAGTGGTGCCCATAATGCAGTAGCAGTGCCCATCTATGGATCACTGGTACTGGTACTTGTAGCCGTCTGATTTCAGACATTCGGCAGCCATTGACATTATGTTGACGTTAAAAGACTGCATATTGTGATGAGGGACCTGTATATAAACAATTACCAAACACAAAAAAATATGAAAAAACTGAATGCTATTTACAAAATATTCTATTTAATGTTTATGGGTGAAACTTTCTTTGATAAATTGGCTTCTATTCAGTTGATTTTCATCTATGACGCGTTGAAGAATAGATTTGGTTTTCTTTTCATCTAAGGATTAATATATAAAATATAACAACACCTGCAGTAGTGGTGCTCATAATGTATATATTAAATCCTTAGATGGGCACCGCTATTGCATTATGGGCACCTCTACTGCAGGTGATGTTATATTTTATATATTAATCCTTAGATGTTGTTATATACAAAATATAACAACACCTGCAGTAGTGGTGCCCATAATGCAGTAGTGGCGCCCATCTAAGGATTTAATATATAAAATATACCAACACCTGCAGCAGCGGTGCTCATAACTGCAGCAGCGGTGCCTATCTTAAGATTAATGTATAAAATATAACCACATCATTAATGCAGTAGCGGTGCAAATCTAAGAAGTAATATATAAAATATAATAACACCTGCAGTAGGGGTGCCCATTTAAGGATTAATATATAAAATATAATAACACCTGCAGTAGCGGTGCCAATCTACTGCAAGTATTAATGTATAAGATATAACAACACCTGCAGTAGTGCCCATATTCTTTTTATTTTTTGTTATAATTTATATATTAATCCAATATATTTATTTATTTATTTATTCTTTCTTTATACTGTAGACACTTTCAGTACTATTACACTAATTTTCAAAGTGGTACAGTTTATTAAACATAAAAGAGTCCGTGTGTAGGCTAGGACAGCAGAAGTGTGTGTTCACTAGACCTTGTCGACAATAACATAGAGGGCTAGGTGAAATGAATATTCAAAACTTCAAGATACTTAATTATTTATGAACCTGCAAGCCAACCTCATTTGTAACTTTTTATCAATTGCGCCCTCATTTTAAACAATCAACGATGTCTACCTCAAGAGGGCAGCTGAGCTTGACACGCCGCCGACACACACACAAAACAACAGACCCGCGACCTTTCAAAATTTTAACTGTTTGTGTTTTCGAATGTAGACCTATATTCTGGAGGTTGTTATTGCTTATAAACATGGACTATATTATATTGAAAGAACTGAATGAATAGACTTTGATCATTCTGATAAGTCAGTATGTCTTCACCGATAGGAGAAAGCATCGAGGTAATCATTTCTCAGACCTTCTTTAGGCTCCTTCTAGTAGGACCTAGGCTTAGCCTTAGGCCTAGAACTAGTAGGATAGCTAGGCTAGCCTGGATGAACTGCTTCCTCTGACAGGCGCGCCTCTCATGCAGACTCAAAGACTTGGTCGTCTGGGTGGGGGAGGGAGTGGTAGTAAAAGGGTACTTTGGAAGGCATAGCCTAACAATTGTGTACTATTAGCCTAGAAGAGACCTAGGCCTAGATAATAATAGTTTAAAAGCCAGTTCTTATAGCCAGCCTAGGCCTACACTGTACTGTACTGTACTGTATTAAAATATTATTCTTTCATTGATTGAAATGTAAGTAGGCCTAATATCAATAATGAGTGAAAAAGAAAGAGCTGGATAGGCCTAAATGGATTCTTTATCTTTTTATAATTATAACTTCTTCAATCTACAGGCCTTGCATAAAGGGGCAAGAGTGTATAGAAAGGCCTGAGCAGGGAATATATTCTCTATGCAAAAATTTTGCTTAGAAATCCATCCGCGGATTTCGAAAAATTAGGGCCGATTATGAATAATTTAAATTTAGGTAGTGTAGGCTACATTGAGGTGGTTTGTAGGTGTTAGCCATTATGTTAGACTTGGCGTTTTGGATAGGACCACCTCTTGCATCATATTTAATTAAGCTAATTGAGTCAGTG
Organism: Anneissia japonica; assembly: GCF_011630105.1. Taxonomy (NCBI): domain Eukaryota; kingdom Metazoa; phylum Echinodermata; class Crinoidea; order Comatulida; family Comatulidae; genus Anneissia; species Anneissia japonica. The sequence continues at coordinate 765,648 of NW_022696035.1, forward strand.
AATTTTAAATAAAGTATTAAATAATACTACATCTAGAGAATCTCCTAGAGGAGATTCTCTAGATGACCATTACAATATTCATATAAAATAATAATATCTGCATTTTTACAGGACTATCAAGTCCTCAACTTGATTGGCAAAGGTGGCTTTGCCTGTGTTTATCGAGCAAGATCCCTGACGACTGGATTAGAAGTTGCTATCAAGATGGTAAGATTTATGGTCATTTGTAATGTGTCCCCTTTCTATTGTAGCTTACCTCAACATAGGGAAACACAGTGCCAGTTAGAGCTATGTCATCTTCAGTTAAACAGTATAAATACATTTTTATTATATATATTGTAATATATGTTAATTGCATGGCTTAAACAAGCTACAGAATCTGCTTATAAATGCAAAATTTGATTTGTATCATTTGCAGTGAAGCACATAGCTCTCTTATGCGGTAGATTTTCATACGATTTGGTATTTGTTGCAGTCACATCAAACTTTTAATTTTGTTTTTTATAATTTTTGCCACGAATGTCCGATGTCTTTTTGTCTGTGGTGATCGAAAGCTGTTTGCAGTGCCGACATGAACGCACTGCAAACAGCTTTTCCTTTTCAATTTTGTTGTAAGTTTTAAGCTATTTTGTTTTCGATGCATAGTTTTATATTTATATACGCATTGTTTTTCTTTCTCATTAGTGTTGACTTAAGTTCAATTTTTTTTTTTCATTTTGGTTTTCTTTTATTCTTTTTACTTGTGATATCAGTGCTACGTCACTGAAAGTGTTATCACACAAAAATAATAAATAAATAAATATAAACAAAATATTAGCTAATGCCTACGGCAGTAGGTACAGCATTTGTGTACATTTAAAGTGACAAACTTTTATTTTAGTTAACATTGTTGTTATTTTATTTGTCGCATACAGATACTCTTGTGTGTGCCAATTTTCGTAATGAATACAACATGGATTGGTAATTTACATTTCTGTTTGACAATTGATGTTCATACTTCATCTAACGATGTTTTATCCTTTACAGATTGACAAGAAACTGATGCAGTCGTTTGGGATGGTGCGTCGTGTACGGAATGAAGTGGAGATACATTGCCAACTGAAACACCCATCAATACTAGAGGTAAAAATTTTAAATAGTGTTACATTTCTTTTTTTATTAACAAAAACTACCACAAACTCACCCCTATCAAACTCGTCCACTAACAAACTTGCCTCCTAACAATTGACTTTCTAGTTCTACAAGTAACTGACTTAGATCTGCAGAATTGGAAAGACACCAATGATAGAGTGCGAGTTTGTTAGTGGATGAGTTTGCTAGGGGCGAGTTGAATGGAGTCCTTTTTTTTTTTTTTTTTTGGATACCATGCCAACATTTCTTTTTCCCACTTTTTATTAAACTTACATTTCTTATAACATTGTAAGCTTCTGTTCTGTTGTCCGTTTTCATTTTTCCTTAGTACTGTATATTCTCGCCTATAAGGCAATCCACATATAAGATGACCACCGATTTTAAGAAGATTTTTGGACAATTTTTATATGTCGGGTGTATAAGATGTACCCCTCCATTTCACCGAGGTAATTCCTCCTTTCGATACGATCCACTGGGACGAAGCCTGTGTTTAGCCTTCAAATCCCCAAATCCAAGGTCTAGGCTTAATAAAGTTCATGGATTTCAGTGTATAATTTAATAGACCGCTTTGGTGATGGGCGTCACATAACCTAATTTGGGTGTTGGATGTAAACAATGGATTGGCACAGCAGTGTTTACATGGAGATTGCTATTGCCTTGTTATTGCTGTAGGGATCATCATAACTCCCAGTAAACTAAACCAAATTGATTGGAAATTGAACTTAAGCAGTTTTCCTTAATGGTGTGCTAATGCTAAGGGTTACTGGCCATCAAACATTGAGATTTTTCCACAAATGTTAGGCTTAGGCCCCTGCACATCTACAGTACGTCCTGTTTAGTGTGTGTTATGGACAATACGCACATTAAAGATAAACATAATTTTTGAAAATTAAAAAAAAATTGTATGATGCATCTGATACGTGAGAATATATACAGTATATGGTATGATAAATATCTCTTTTTATATACTTCCTCTTCTAACTTCAATGTTTTTTTTCCCTTTGTTACGATTTAGTTGTATAGTTACTTTGAAGATGAGAACTATGTGTACCTTGTACTAGAAATGTGCCACAATGGAGAGTTGAACCGGTTTATGAAGACCAACAACAGAGTTTTCACGGAGGATGAAGGTTGGTAGAAGTGGGTGAGGGGAAAGGTTGGAGTAGGCTCAGGGAATTGGCTATTGAAGACACACAACATAGTGTTTACAGGGGATGAAGGTTGGTAGAAGTGGATGCGGGAAAGGGTTAGGGTAGGCTCAGGGAATTGGCTATTGAAGACATACAACATAGTGTTTATGGAGGATGAAGTTTGGTAAAGAGAGGGGGAGGCGAGGAGAGGAGAACTATATGTGTACATTGTGCTGGAAATGTGTCACAATGGAGAGTTGAACCGGTGTATGAAGACACAGAGTTTGGTAGAGAGCTGGGGCGGGGCACAGGAAGGGTAGGCTCAGAAAATTGGCTGTTGAAGACAAAAAACAGAGTGTTCACAGAGGGTGAAGTTTGGGGTGGGGAGAAGTCTATGTATTTAGGGAATTGCACATAATTAAATATCTTGGAATTTCTCTCATCACATGATTTCTTGCAATAAATTATAACAATATATCTGATTCCTGATAACAGAAATATGATGAAGACTGCCCTCTATAGGACATGCTAAAGATTTGTTTTTATCATACAAACAAAATATTTAAAATTTTGTAAATAATTGGATGAATACTTAATCTGGTACAATCAGAGGGCAGAGGTTCAGTTAATAATATTAACATAAAGTAATTAATAATTCTGTCCAACTTGTTACATAATTTATACTCATAAAATCTATTTTTATGAATGAAGAGAATTGTTACGTCTTTAGTTGACATTGACATACTGTAAACATGATGTATAGACCGTTTTCGCAAAATTTAAAATGAAAATTTCACTGAGCGAGTTAACATCATGGATTAAATCAAAGATAAAACTAAATTACTAACGAGCACAAATATTTTAAAACGGAAAAAACACAATATTTATATTAAAAACAAGTCTATGTCTTAAAAAGCCATTCAATGTTTACATATACAGTAATAATAGCAAGATCGTATCTGTTTTCTACTGCTAACAGTAGCAAAGGTCTAGCGGCACTATCCACTGCGTGGTGCTCTACTTGTAATTAGCCAGCTGCTTAGGCTAGGCCGCTGAAAGTCCCCCGTTGAGTTTTGAGACATTGGCAGCGCTGTTTCAGAATAAATCCGATAAAATGGTCTATAACAAAATCTTAAATTCCATCCACACTATAATGTTTCAAGTGACAAAGACAGACCTAAACAATAAACTACACCTTATTTTAGTATTTATTTATTTTATATTATGATTGTTTCTCTTTTTTTAGCTTGCTATCTGATGCATCAGATTGTCATCGGCCTACTGTACCGGCATTCAATTTGTCACTTAACTTAATTTATTGTGGACAGACTTTAGCAATAAACTGCACCTTATTTTAGTATTTAATTATTTATTTTATATTATGATTGTTTTTTTAGCTTGTCATCTGATGCATCAGATTGTCATTGGCTTGCTGTACCTGCATTCGCACGGGATTCTTCACAGGGATCTCACTCTGGCTAATATACTCCTCACGAAGGATCTAAATTGTGTAAGATAACATTTATTACTATACCAGAAATATTAAGTAATAGCAACGTATGTAATGTATGTATTGGGATTTATATAGTGCATAATAACCAAGGTCTTTTTGCTGAGTGAACCAAAAGGGAAAAAACTAAATTAGATCTATCCTAAGCTAAATACTAAAAACATTTCATTGGTCAGTTCCAACTGATATTTAAGGGGCTGTACTTTCTACTGCCAAATTTACACATATACAGGGGAAAATAAACTATTCAAAAATGACTACTCCCCCCTTGCCTACGTGAACTGTATGCAAACTAAGTAATTTTATCCTCACAGATTGAAATGGCTAATGTAGACGGACAGTTTACCCTCACAGATTGAAATGGCTAATGTAGACAGACAGTTTGCTGTTTAATATTAATATTATGGTTTTATTTTGGTGAAGCAGTAAATTCTACTCATGTGACATTCCTATAAAATATGGTCAAGATGACAACATCATATCATGACCATATATAGGCACAATAGCTTTTTTTGTCACATTACATTTAATAGTCTGGACAGGACTTAAATTATAGCCCTGTCCACATTATCAAATTTTATGTGACAAAGCCCATATTTGGTGGTATTAAATAAATTCATGACCATATATGGACACATCACACAAATTTGTCACATGAAATTTGATAGTGTGGACAGGACTTAAATTAAAGCCCTGTCCATATTATAAAATTTTATGTGACAAATAAATATGATATATGCCCATATTTGGCTGTAATAAATAACTTCATGACCATATATGGACATATCACACAAATTCGTCACATGAAATTTGATAGTGTGGACAGGACTTAAATTAAAGCCCTGTCCACATTATCAAATTTTATGTGACAAATAAATGTGATGTATGCCCAAATTTGTCACATAAAATTTAATAGTGTTGAGACATACTGAATACCATTCGACATTCAGTGAATCATGAGGGAATGTGCGTGTATACTTACTTAATAATGCAACAGTTGTACTGCAGATGTAGGTCAGACTAACGATTATCAAGGTTGTAGCCTCTCGTCAACCTTGATTCATTATGTGTTCTTGCAGCATGGAAGTCGCGTCATCACTATTGTTCATTGCCAAACTCATTTTTAAGTCTAAAGTTATTTTTTTCTTTAAGTTAATTATTATCAGTTATTATTTTTTGTGTGAGTAAAGTTGCATGATTGTTAAAATGATTACCTTCCACTCTCATAGTCATGGGTTCGAATCCTTTGAGATGCCATAATACTTTTGCATATATCCAGTATACTCTACCTCATAATAATGTTTATTACATAATTCCCCGTGATTGCCGAGTCATTCACAGATGCAGGATAGGCCTTCAATAAAATAATATTCCATGTAGAATACAACAAGATTCGGATTAAATAAAATTGAAATGTAGATTATACCTCATTTTAAATACTTATATATTTTTTTTGTGTTGCATTGTGATTTCAAAAAAAAAAAAAAAATTTTATGCTTTTTTAGAAAATAGCAGATTTTGGTCTTGCGACGAAGTTGAATCTACCGAGCGAGAAACACTACACAATGTGCGGTACTCCAAACTACATATCACCGTAAGTACATGAAAAAATAGTCAAGTTAAAAAAAAAACCATGTTAACACATTCCATTTTCATGACTGATCAAGTTGAAATAATGCTAACTGATTTCCTGAGACCGGAATCAAGTGAAAGTATTGATCTGTGATTTGTTACGCTTGTCATACTACGTTAAAAATCGTTTTCGTTTAATGGCAGAGTCATGAGAACGGACGACCAATTTTTTTTTATGTCATTTTTGTGCCACTCTCTCATCAGTTCCATTTCGTCAATGAGAGTTTAATAATTGGTTGAACTATTTCGGCCGTGTCTGATTGTTGACCTAGAGTAAGTGCGCCCTCGTAGGGTTACAATTCATGGCCTAGACACTTACTCAATTATCTGAGGTCAAGGTGTTGTTAATGGTTAAATGCATTAATATTTTACATGTCTAGATTCTTAAATTTTGTAAGTACCAGGTTCAGTAATTTATAGATCCCTAAAATCATGAATTATTTATGAATAACTACACAGATCATGAATTATTCATTATATTTATGATTTATTCATTATTTTGAAAGCATGAACATTTTACAGGCCTAGCCCTTTGAATTTTATAACTCCCAGGTTCATTTAAAATTATTGTAATAATTCTGAATTAAATTATGAATTATTTATAGATAACTCCATATATCATGAATTATTCATTAGATTATTAGGATGCACGCCTTCCTAAAAAGCTTGTGGGACCCCACCCCACCACCACTAAAAATATTTAAGCGCAGAAAAATATGCTCAAGTAGTCGCAAATCACCTGATGTCAAAATATTTAACCAGCTAGCATCCCTCACATATTCAATCATCGATTCTACACCTTCGCTTTACCTTCGCTTCTCCATCACCCCACCCCCCCCCCATTCAAGACTGCTAGATATACAACTGGAAAATGCATTTCATGGATTACAGAAGATTGTTGGCATGCAGTTCCCTTCACAATGTTAATAGGCTTTGATAGCACTTGGCTCTTACCATTGAAAATGTCTTGCTTACTCCATTGCATTGTGTGTTTCTATATGTATGCCACGACCCTATTTTAAACTAACCATCAAATATTACCAGGAATTATGTCAATGCAATTACCAGACGTTATATGTGTTTAGACACATCACAGACAATAATTCTTACTCAGTTACCTAGTTTACTCATAATTTATGCCAGAAGTTTAAAGATTATTGTAAAGCATTCAGTGAATTTTTTTTTTTACTGGATGCATGCTTTGTTCTGTTATGCTTTCCTGCAAGTACCGTACACAACTAGGGCTGGAAAAAGTGCGCTCCCCGCGGTCAGATGAATTGCGTGCGACTCTGGAAGCATTTTTAAATTATTTTTTTTTTTGCAATATGTACTAACTGTAGTAGTATTAGGTAGTTTGACTCGTTGACTTGTGGTATTTCCACTCGAAATAATTGAACCCCAACTCAGCATTTCATCACGGTTACACTGACTGCATGTTACTAGCCTTGAACTTTGCCCTCACAACATCAAGGCTTTAAGTGACTTCACCACTTGTCCCTCTGAAGTAGCCACACCCAAAAGCATTGTAATGTTCTTTATTTATTATATTGTAGTTAAACTTCATTATCAATCTGGGATTATCTATTTTTCATATCCTACATTTTATGTGACCCTTCCTCTCCCGAAAGTTCCGTCCACACTATCAAATTTTCTTTGACAAAGAAATTTATGCCCATATATAGTCATGATGTGCCTATGTATATTCATAATGTGTCCATATATAGTCATGATGTGCCTATATATGGTCATGATGTGCCTATGTATATTCATAATGTGCCCATATATAGTCAGGATGTGCCTATATATGGTCATGATGTGCCTATATATGGCCATGATGTGCCTATGTATATTCATAATGTGCCTACATGTATAGTCATGATGTGCCTATATATGGTCATGATGTGCCTATATATGGGTATGATGTGCCTATATATGGTCATGATGTGCCTATATATGGTCATGATGTGCCTATGTATGGTCATAATGTGCCTATATATAGTCATGATGTGCCTATATATGGTCATGATGTGCCTATATATGGCCATGATGTGCCTATATATGGGTATGATGTGCCTATATATGGTCATGATGTGCCTATATATGGTCATGATGTGCCTATATATAGTCATGATGTGCCTATATATGGTCATGATGTGCCTATATATGGCCATGATGTGCCTATGTATATTCATAATGTGCCTACATATATAGTCATGATGTGCCTATATGGTCATGATATGCCTATATATGGTCATGATGTGCCTATATATGGGTATGATGTGCCTATATATGGTCATGATGTGCCTATATATGGTCATGATGTGCCTATATGGTCATGATATGCCTATATATGGTCATGATGTGCCTATATATGGGTATGATGTGCCTATATATGGTCATGATGTGCCTATATATGGTCATGATGTGCCTATGTATGGTCATAATGTGCCTATATATGGTCATGATGTGCCTATATGTAGTCACAATGTGCCTATATATGGCCATGATGTGCCTATATATGGCCATGATGTGCCTATATATGGTCATGTTATGTTGTCATCATGACC
>NW_022696035.1:774394-820209 GCF_011630105.1 Anneissia japonica
GCCTATATGGTCATGATGTGCCTATATATGGTCTTGATGTGCCTATATATGGTCATGATGTGCCTATATATAGTCATGATGTGCCTATATATGGTCATGATGTGCCTATATATGGTCATGATGTGCCTATGTATGGTCATAATGTGCCTATACATGGTCATGATGTGCCTATACATGGTCATGATGTGCCTATATGGTCATGATGTGCCTATATATGGTCATGATGTGCCTATACATGGTCATGATTTGCCTATATATGGTCATGATGTGCTTATATATGGTCATGATGTGCCTATATATGGTCATGATGTGCCTACTGTATGTATGGTCATGATGTACCTATATGTAGTAACAATGTGCCTATATATGGTCATGATGTGCCTATATATGGTCATGTTTTGTTGTCATCATGACCATATTTAGACATTCCACATGATTGCTGTCATCATTTTTTTCTCATTGTCATAAAAGAGTATACGCTGCTAACCCAATAAGTTCTATATTTTCTGCTGCTGTCGCACTCTGTGTAAAGTAGGCCTTTTACAGGGAAAAATCCTGAAATAGAAACACCATGTAAGGTAAATATTGAAGAGTTATTTAATCGCAATTTTATCATTACAGTTACAGAAGAGAAACTTCCTCAAATAGGCTAGAGTTGTTGTATTTGTTTCCATAAAAACACTAATCTTATATGACCCTTAATTGTGTATTGCATATTGATTTTAGTGATATAATTTTGCCTTCAGGTACCCCTATAATTTATACAATTTTATACAAAACAATATTGTATCGCAGCTGTAGAAAACTAAGGGTGCTCAGTACATTTTAAGGGTAGGTGATTGATAACATTGGTAACTCTAAATAAAAATGAGTGGATTTTAAGGATGTGTAAATGGGTTAATAAAGTTGGGATGTGGGGGCCATGAAATTCACTTTAGACTAAGTAGAAAAAAATCAAGGTTAGATGGCTCCACCCACCAATTTTATTTTGCCTTATAGATTTATTCTTTTTATTGTTATTTTTTATTATTTATTATTTTTATTATTAATTCTACATATTTCTGTGTCAAAAATTTATGGTGGCAATGTGTTTGTACTATAATTTTTTATATCTATATCTCTATTTTTATATTTTTATTGTAAGGAGCGAGCCCTTGTAGATGTTGGCTTGTCTCTTTCATTTTTGTATTTTATGCTGTGAGAAGTATTTTAAATTAAAAAAAACCCATAACTACTTTTCTGTTCGAGTTTATAGTACTTTTAAGATTCAATTGAGCTCATATTTATTTACCAATGCTGGCATTTTCATCCAATGTGATTGATTCAGTTTCTGTTTACTGCCAACTGTCAAATAAAAATGATAACCTTCTTCCTCCACCACATTTCCAATTGAGTTGTGGTAATCTAATAACATTTGTTTTTGACTTTTTTCTTTGGTTTTTAACTGCAATGCTAAGAGTACTCGTCTGGGAGTTGCTTCATCAGCATCATCTAATTTCACCCATCGCACCTCGTCAAATTGTGGTTACAAATTTTAGATGAAGTTGGTGTCGCTAAAGTTTATTTTAAGATAAGTTTGCCAATTAGATAGGTGTTGAGTTCTCCATTTTTTTTAATACCACTTTAGAAACAAGTATACTTTTAAATTTAACCTCAGTTAAACTTCCTTGGTAATAGACTGTTAGGTGTCTCTCCCACCCTGTGCCAATTACATCAAGTTATTTACTAGCGGAGCCATTTAGATCAGTGAATCAATATACTAGTAACTTTTTTTAATTGTCAGTTGAACTATATAGGAGAAATTGTTTAAGTATAAAATGAAAATTTGAAGAGAATTTCTAGTGATGTATCAATTTGAACACAAGAAGCTTGTTGCTCAATTTAGCAATTCCCCCACCCCCTTATGCATGTTGCAGGAAAATCTAGATAAAATGGTCGTTAGAGAATTCAAGTATAGACTTTCATAACCGCAAATGAACCTTCAGTAGTCTAAAAAAAAAACTTTATACCATTTTTTTTCTTTGTTATTGAATAATTAATAAATTTTATAATATACTGTACCGTAGTATCTTGATGATAATTTGTATTACCAATGTATTTCATATTTCTTTTTTTTTTTTTATAATCCATATCGTTTTTCTCCAAAATCATAACAAATCAGCACTATATTCAATCACGTTTAAATTGAAAATTCACTCAAACAAATAAGGTTTCACTTGGTATTACGAAAGTACTTGTGGTACCCTGCCTGCCATTCCGATATTTCCCACGCTAAATACAGAAGCAATGATCCCTGTTCTGGAAGTGTGGGCCCCGAAGGGATTCACCCACGGGAAATAGCTTCTGTTCAATGAGATACGAGTAGTAGTAGACCGCTCTAGCGAACCATTCCCGTGGGAAATTCAATTTCTGGGAGGAACTTGCTCTTCCAGTGCGAATGTTATGCTGTTGTACTGATAAGTATTATTTATCAATAATTTTTTGGAATTTTAATCACATTTTGTAGGATTTTTGTTTACAGAATTTTAAGTTTTAAGTCAAAAAGGATTTTACACTTTTTTTGATGATTTGAAGATAAAGATAATTAATAGTTTCACAGTAATAGTTACCCAACTCCTTCAAATTACATTTACATTTTAAGTGATCTATTCAAAGAGTATTAATTGGTCGCTCACATCACGAACTAACACAATAAAATTTGATTGTGTTAGTTTGTGAAATCACAAAAGCGTGTCAAAAATACATGCTGTTGTTACGGACTTTTTGTGCGATAAAGAATACGACGAAAGTGCTTGACAACCAATACGCGCTTGTTTTTTTGACGCGCTACTGTGATTTCACGAACTAACACAATCTACTTTGATTGTGTTAGTTCGTGATGTGATCGACGAATTATGGGTAGGGATGAGCTCATTAAAAATCTTTACTGTATACAAACGGTATTAATATTCATGCATATTATTCTATAACAAATCAACTTTAAAATAGTCTTTGGAGTTATAAAAAAAAATATCTTCGTATAATTTATCACATGATGTGATAAAATTAAATTTAATAGTAGATTTTATTGTTCAAATTTATAATAGGACAAACTGACTTTATATTTTAGAATTTTTCAAAATTACTTAAAAAACTTAAGTAGAGGGGAAAGGGCATGGAAGGGTTTTGCAAACTGTTGTCCATATTTTTAATATAAAAGTAGGGAGGGAGCGTGTGTATTTGCCCTTTACTGCCTTTAATACTGTATTATGTCTACTAATAAAGTATCTACATGGATTCGGTTATCAGGAAATATGTGGTGTTATATTTTTTTAATGAATTTTGTACAGTTATAAGGTACTTAAGATGACAAATGACATATTATACACACACCTCCACTGGATTTACCCTTTCCACCATCTTTCCACTGCTAGATCATAACAAAAAAAAACAAAAAAAACACCACAAAATCAACTTTAAAATAGATTTTGGTGTTAATAAAAGATGTCTTTGGATAATTTACACATGATAACAATTAAAATTGGATTTTATTGTTCAAGCTGAAAATTTAGAAGTTCGAAGTCACTTTAAAATTGTGGGAGTGGGGAGGGAAATGTAATGGTTTTAAAAATGTTCCCCAGTATTTAATTCATGTAGATTATCTGTCATATAGGTTCCATTATATATCTCCAGATCTGAGGAGTTTGTGCTAGACGCTCAGTCTTGGAGACGTTATCAAATGACAGCTCACGCACCGAATCACCCGTGCATGAATTTGGCCTTGCCATACTACACGCGGTGATACGACGCTGTATAGGAGTGAAGTACAATACAAACAGATGATCGTCTGCCGCACAAATGTATGCATGACATCTTGCAGACGTTATAAATTATATTTAGAAATTATGAACATGCCATTGATGACAGATTATAGAGTAACCAAAAAAAAACAAAAAAAAAACAAAGTTTCAGATTGTAGACCTTTTAGCTTAAAGATAAAGTTATTTTTAGCTTTCAATTAAGAATTAGAATGCCAATTTACAAACTTCCTATGATGGTCATGATTACATTTGGAAATGAATTTGGCTGGGGAAAGGGTTTGGTACAGTGCACGACCATACTGTACGGCATGTTCAAAATACTGTACATGCTGACCGTCTCAGCCGACCATTCTTATCTGGCCTCCCAATTTTTTATTTATTTATTTTTTTTTTTTTTCTGATCCAATGGCCATTCTTTTAAGTCCTGTTCAGACTATCAAATTTGATTCGACAAAAACATAGTGACATGCCTAAATATGGTCATGATGACATCACATCATGACCATATATAGGCACATCATGACTATATATGGGCATTCAACAGTTTTTTTGATAGTGTATACTGGGGCTTTATATTGAGTAAAAAGTACCATAGTCCTTCCTTTGAATAACCTTGTAATCGTTACCTTAATAAAGAAAAACAAAACATTTATAGGCACTTCCTTCATTGGTGACATGGGTTTTGTATCCGACAAGTTTAATGAAGGTCACGTACCTCCTTTACCTACATAGAGCTCAATGTTTTTTGCACTCTTTAATGTGTGTCTTAAATAATAAGGTGTACAAATGCCAGACAATGAAGCCAGAAATTTTTTGCTCTATTTATCCAAACAAAAAGCTGAAGAGTGCAGATTCTGTCTAAATTTGTATTAAAAACATACTTCTTTAATTTGATAAGATAGCAGCCACTCTCTAGTACCTGTAAATGAAGATTATTGCGCAACTGTATTAATGACCTGTGTTGTATTCAAAATGTATATAGCTGACCTAGTTAACACGTTGACTGCCAGACAAAACAAGTTTACATGTACAAACATACTTTTTTGAAATTTAATCTCGTCATATATCATCAAAATGATGTGTCTAATAAATTAGCGGGAAAATATTAGGGGGGGGGGCGAGTATACTCGTCGATGGCACTGTGATAGAACTTTTTACTGACTATGCCAAGTGCGAGTTATCTCGTCCTCTTTTTGCATGGGTTGGTATATGTTCAAAGGGTGCCCCCACTTGTACCGCTCGGGTGTACTACTGGCAACATAACACAAGAAACATACATATGTCATTTGTACGTTATTGTCTAGGTGTATCTTCCCTGAACTTCCAGCCATTGAGTCTGTGGTCCTACTTTGTATAATAAAGAAGTTATAAACGCTAGAATGTTCCCCCGTTTTTTAGGAGTATACCCGTTCCTGGCGCCCTCAGCAACACCCTGTGGGAGAGTATACTCGTCGCTGGCAGCCAACGTGTTAAACTGTGCTTGCAGACTTATTACTTAGCAACTTATCAGGGACATAGCTAGGTGTACGTACAGTACGTAGGGATGCACAGACCCCAAGAAATACTTGTGCTCCCCTACCCATTGAAAATGTTTGAAGATAACAATTCACATTCATATATAAAAATCACCTCAAATAACCTTATGTTTTACAAGTTAGCTCCCTCTCACCTCATCATTGAGCCCCCACTTGAATTTGTATTGTATATTATGTATGTTGCCGCTTACAAACACCGAAAGAGCGTTGTTTCAAATAGAGAAGTTATTATTATTCACCATCATGTGCCCATTTTATGACTTGTAGATATGCCACTGAAATTTATACCTAATTCACACAAGGAAATGTTTCACAGATTGCATGCAAAAACATTGACTTTGAAAAACCATTGTAACTACAAATACACGAATGAAGACAAACCTCGCTAAAAGTCGGTGCAGTTAATATGTAGGTACGTGCAAACTATGAGCATGCTCGCGTATACATGCTTGATATTTTGGAGAATGGTACAGACCTCAGCGATCTCACATGGAGCTCTTGCTAATAGACATGTATGCGATTTAAAGGAAGCGATGTAGTTGGGGATGCAATGTAGGCAGAGGATGCGGTGTGGCAGGGGACATGCTGTAGCAGGGGATTTATAAAGCAAGGATGCAATGTAGCAGGAGACGGCAATGTAGCATGGGATGCAATGTAGCAGGGGACACTTACTAAATATTCCGTTGAACAGGTCCCATGTAACATTTTGCTATGTGAATATCTGGTATAAGTTCTACTTTAAATCCACCATTCTACTAATTCTGAAAACCTACAGAAACAAACTTCAACTGCTACAACAATGGAATGCCATTATCCAGTTTTAAGTAGATTCACAACCAGTCTTATTTCTTCTCTTTGGGGTTTTTTTACTGTATATCAGCTATTGAATATTGGTCTAGTTTTAGTGTATTTTTTGCTAGCCCAGCCGTAAAATACTCAAGTCCTAGACCCAGGACCACCAACTTTTTACAGCCCTGCCTACTGTAATACTCTATAATATTCACACAATACCTTTCAGTAAACAACGCTTGCACTGTTGCAGTATACAGTAACTTTGTATTTTATTTAGAATGTTTTTCATCAACCACTGAAAATTTAGAAAGGAAATCGCAGAATATTTTTCCAGCACGTTTGTCAAAGCCTCCAGCATGTCATTTATCTGTAGGTAGTGTGAAGTAAGCGACAACATCCAGATTCACGTGCCCTGTACTTTGCCTGTTATCGTCTCACAACAATTAGGTGATAAAAGAGGAAAGGAAATAACCAGGGGGAGGCACGGAATTTGCATTGAACAGCGAACCCAGAGGGGTTGAGTTAGTGTAAGGGAATGATGTGCAAAAAAGTTAGATGTGAAAATAGGTAATCCACTTTAATAAAGCAGTTTTTTTGTGTGTGCTAAGCATGTATGAGGAGAAAACAAAGAACATTAGGTAAAGATCTTCTCGTTGTCATTATTTAATTATGCTGTAGTAGTCTGTCAGATTTTTGTCTTTTCATGGGGGTCATCGCCATGAGGTGAACCCGAGTTCTTATCCTTGCGGCCTAGATTAATTACAGGTTGTTTTTACGTGGTATTGCAGTTGATTCGTTTTTATGTTTTTTTTATGACCTATTTAAATTCAAATATTCATATAAAATAGTGCAACTTAACATTGCAATCTGCTATGGGTAGCACTAACAAATCCTTGATTGATTGATTGATTGATTGATTGATTGAATATGGGATTTTTTATTTTGTAAAGAACTTATAGTTCTTTGTTTAAGAAAAAGATTCAAAGTTCATAATTCTAGATAATCTCATTAAAAGTTTGAAGGATTATTTGAGGCTTGGTATCACAAGACCAGCAGTAGTGACCGAAACAATGAATTATTGGCTAATCATATGCATACATTCGTATCATTCACATCATAAAACTTTAATATGGTGGATCAGTACTGGAATCAAATTACTATTGCCAAAGTTATGAGTAAAAGTATTACAGCTTCTCTGTACTAAAGTATACAATTACTGCCGCTGCCTTCTGCTCATTATTCAGTTTAACAATCAGCGACAGTACGCTGGCATTGGGATGGTAAACATATTTTTATTAATTTCTAATTTCAATTACGTTGCTTGTAAATAATTCGCAATTTATGGAGCAACCACCCCCTACAATTTATTATTTGGCAATATTTCAATATCTTTGTGAAATCCAATCCAATCTTCGATGTTTTTATTCAATGTTGTTTAGTTTTTTAATTGTTTTTATGACTGTCAGGGGTCCCAAGTCTCCCAGAACTCGCGGGAGTCCTCTCGGAACTCGCAGGATTCTCTCGAATTTTGCAGGAGTGTCCCGATTGATTGAATTGGAAAAAAAAATTCATAATATTTGCATAATTTAAATATTTTATTATCAGTTGTTTCATGGAAGTCAGTGCCAATGGTATCACTGTGTGTAGTAATATATAAAATTAAATTTGTTAACGAAGTCATAACCACTACAGATCAGTGGATTATTCGAAGGGAGGTATTTTTTTTTACAAATTATATAAAATGGAGGGAGGGGGGGAGAAAGGGGAAAATTATACTCCAAAATTTATGTCTGAGAGTGTCATTTCCGGCAATCTAGAAGTAGGTCACGCTACATTTGTATATTATTGACAATATAAAATATTTGATAAATAGATTAAAACACAAAAGCAATTTTTTTTCTATATGGTGACTTTATTATATTACTTTTTTTTAAAGAATAATATTAGTCCGATGAGAATTATTTTTGTTTCCTATCAGATGTCCAAGAGCGTAATTGTTTAAACACTTGTCTGATATCAGCAACAAAATTTTGACAGCATAATAATGAAACCACAGATGTTTTTCATTTTAAAAAACCATCAAAGCTGATCTTTCATGACCCTTGTTATGAGGCATGGGAACTGCTGAATTAAAGATTGCTTTCATGCTAGTGCTACAGTAGTAAAGTACTAGTGACCTACAGTATGTAAAAACGACTTTGGTTAATTTCTATACCTCTTTGGTAGAATTATGTAGAGAATCTCACAAACATTTTTTAATATGTTAATACTACATGTATACCAATTTCTTGGTATATGTAATTGTATAGCTAATCTTATATAAACACAATGGAACGCTCTGAAAACAAACTGTAAATCAAAGGGTAAAACTAACAAATGCCATATTCACAGTATCTACTGGTGCATTATTAAAGTCTGTAAAATCTGTGCTGTGTCAAATTTATAAATAGTCCAATTGTAGGCCTACTTATACCAACTTTGGTAGTCAGATGAAAATAATATTTATACTATATTTGTGGGAAACTTTCCAATGAGGAATCAAACAAATACATCCGATGAATACGTAGGACAACCTATCTTCCTAAAATGCTATTGTGTGTTTACAGTTATTAAAGTATTTGTTGCATGCATATGGTGACTGTACTGTGAGTATATAAATTTTCCTATTTGCTATTATAATGTGAATTAGAATTTAGATATGTGTACATTTGTATACTACTACTGCATGCAGTGCATTGCCACTACTAGTACCGTATCTTAGTTCATATGCGAAAGAACGTTTGTTCTATGGTATTATATAATTATACAGTGGCATATACAATACAGTAGGAGTTTTGCAAATGGGGTAGGAGATGATGGAGGGGGGGGGGGGTAGGGCGTGCGAAGGTATTTTTCGAAAAAAAGGTATTATAACAAAAAAATGGTGCGAAGGTATTTGTTGTGGGTCTGCAGTTTGTAATATTGTGTTCTAAAAGTACAATAATTTTTGTATTTCAGTCGGCTTAACAGGTCGTAGCTGCTGTGTGTGCGCTGAACCATGGAGATCTCTTCGTCCCCGGTTCCATTCCTCTTTTTGCATTTTAGCTGGAGTGATGAAATGCAAGATACGATAGCATACCTTCTTTCAGATAAGACGTTGAAACCGTTAGTCCTGTGTACATTATGGCCCGTGTTCACGTTAAAGTACGCAGTTACATTATTTGGAAAAGAGCAGGGGATTGTCTACGGTATATTGCCCAATCCCCAAAAGGACCCCACTTGGTAAACACCAAGGATAACATGCGTTATCCTTGGTGTTTACACCGTATTTAATTCATCCATCCACCCAAAACCTCTATCTATGACCCTCAGCAGTTTATTCTAGTACTGTAGTAAACAGTTGACTGATTTCCATCTGAAACCTGAGTCTTTTAAAATTATTTTTTAAAATGGAGTAACATAACATTTATATTATGATTAAATCCTCGACCTTATCAATGATGATTTTTTGACCTTCATGAAAATTAATGTAGGAAATTATTTCTTAATCATAGAATGTAAAATATGATCAAAATTCAACGACGCATTTGGTGGTAGAGATATCCATGACCATAAGACAGGAAGACTGGATGCCTTGGCACTATAAATAGATTCTAGAACATTTTTTTTCTCCTAGTTTTCAATAAAAATTCTGCATATGTCATTCCTATGGGCTACTGTTCATCTGTAACTTTCATCATTAATTCAGAAGCTACAGATTCCATCTAATGTCCATCACCCCCCTCCTATTCCCAATCAGAATGGACCTTGTTGTGAGGTACACTACCCTACATTTAACTTTCCAATGATCTTTTCTCAGGGTAATGCTTAATTAATGTTTAATCAATTATGTGTAATCTAATGAATAAAGTCTTTATTTGACTTCCTATCTCGAAGCTAAAGGATGTTGAGACTCACAATGGTCGGCCAATCAAGTGCTTGGACTCAACGATGGTCGGCCAATAGGAAATAGCCAAGGACTCAACACATCCTCTGGTATTCTCCACTAATTAATAGTTCTGCCTGTTTCTTTGCTTTGGAATTTTGGGGGTTTTTACTTTTAAAAAAAATGCATCAAACAGAAAACAACTTTATTTTCTATACTGAAAGTTATAATACAGTTTAGAGATGTACATTTTTAAAAGCTGTGTTTATTATTATTATTCTTATTTTATTTAACCATCATTTAAAAAATGGTATCTGGCCATCTCATAGGTGCAATGTCTATTCAATGTTGGGTCTTATACCCTATTTACATACCATACTTTACCTATTTAAGTTATTACAGTAGAGAGAGAGAGAGTGACAAAAGAGAAGAAAAGAAGAGAAATACATACATTGCAGTACTTTTTATTATCGCTATTTCATGAAAATCAGAGCATTCAAAGTGTAAACTACCTCATAGACTATTTTTCTTCTCCCCCCATAAGGATCTCTTTGTATCTGAGCTACCCAACAAACTACCAGCTACTCTCATCTATCCACTACATAAGCTATATGGACCAGTACATCAGGGTTCCCTACTCGCCTTAAAAGATTTACACGGTTCTTTATAGTACACAAGAACCAATTGGGCCTTATAATCCGTCTTGAGAAGACTTGTTCGGTAGGCTAGCAATCTGTTTGAACCAGCGCCGATATTATGGCTGTTAGTAGTTTGCGGTGACCCTGCATTGTTTGCTCGGCCATTCTACTCGCCAGAAAGGAGAAAAGAATGGAGCATCATAGTCCTATACTCCAAAAACAAGCTAATTTTTAATTTTTCGAATTCTATCTGTGTCCTTCCATCTGCATTATTATAAACAAAAATCTAAAACAACGATTAATGCTTCCCTTTCCATAGTGCTTCGCATGGCCCCTACACAGATTTTTCTTCCGCCCGGCAAACTTAATGACCCATTACTCAAATAAGGAATATATATCAAAGATTTTAGTATTTTTAGAAAAATTATTTTTTACTCATAAGACCTTGTGAATAACAAAAGTAATATGACATTTAATTTATCATTAATGTAAATGTCATAGGATGTTTCACAGGAAGTCACAAATACCTTGTCAAGATTCAGGGTCAAATCAAGGTCAAATCCTGATCATCCACAAGAAAAAATAGATTTTAATTTGTAAATGAATGTGCTTAACAAATCATTCCATCATTGTTTTGATATTATTATAGATTATACACTAATATGTATCAACTGTTGGGAAGGATGCAAAACTCTATTGAATAAATTTATTAAATTAAATAGTAAATTGTTAAACTGTATTAATTTTCCTTTTTTTTTTTTTTTTTTTAACTATAGCTTGACAATTTCCAATTTAAGTTTTGCGGAAGTATTTTCAATGCTGGTTGACTCAGATGCTTTTGGGGGTCAAGTTTTTGTATTTTACACTCTTCTATAATTACAATTGCACTATGTTCCCCTCTTTCTTCCTTTTCTCTTCTTTTTTTAATTAATTAATTTTTTTTTTTTTGGTGGAGGGACCCTGTCATTCTCCCAACCCCCACCCTGGATCTGGCTAACAGTATCACCCAACATTAGTGGCTTAACATTCAATTCAATTTTTCAATTTTATTTGATTTCAACTTAACGCAGAATTACAATGAGAATATATTTAAAACATTAAAAATAGACAGAAGTACAAACACAGCAAAACATTATAAGATTGTAAAAATTAATAAAATTATTTAATAGGTAAAACATTTTAATTCTATAATACAGCACAAAACTAGAAAAATAATAAAATCAATTAGGTCAGGCATTTTAATTCTATATACATAACTAATAAAATATCACAATAATATGATTGCTTGATGGTATTTCATTGGTTAATAGTGCCAATCACAGTTTCATAAATTGCGATTTTCATGCTTTATCCCCAAGTAATCTTGCTTCACCACAAACTGATACAAGATTGTCAGATGAAAGCTTTAACTCATTGTATGTGACCTGATTAAATGTCAAGTAATTATTCCAAATGAATTATTCTCCGTGACTAATGAATGAGACAACCTTAATGTTGTTACTTTTGCTTTTGCTAACGGAGAGTTGGATGGCCTGATGATACATTAAATAATTTTGGTGGCATCGCAGTCGAAGAAGGGGTTATATTCTGCTGAGTCAGTTATACTGTAAGCGAGATGTTTTTATGCATTGCCTCGTGACCACACTAACCACCTTGAAAATTTTGATAAAAATACATTTTTTTTTTTGGTTTTTACGGTTTGTATTTAGCATTCTTAATAGGACCCCCTACAAATTTTTTTATCCTGTAACTTTTCATTTTTTGACTTTCTCAACAAAGCTTTTATGTTATTTTCCAGGCCCAGGGTCTAGGTACAGCCCATGACTGTACCTACAGTAGCTGTGACATGGCTAGGTACTAGGTATAGCTCATGACTTTTTTTATCTATAATATATTGTGCACAACCGTAACTTGCTGTAGGCTATCATATGCAAAATAGGGTGCTTTCGATTTGCACGGCGACGTGACACTAAAACAGGTTCATTCGTGTGTGACTTTCCCACATAATCTGCACAACGTAGAGTTGGTCAAAGTGCATGTGATGAGGAGAACTTAACGTTCTCGCATGCGCAGATGACTTTTTAGTGACGTCATTACGTTCTATGTCGTACCATGTTACTTATACTTATATATCTCTAAGATTTTTAATGACCTTTGAACTCTTACTGACAAACATTGCCTGGTCGATACAACAATAAATGCTGGGATTGACCCATTCTCACAGCCAGCCAGTCGCAAGCAGTAGCATTGTTGCAACAGTTAACAGTTTCATCTCGCAGTATTATTAATTGTTATGAATTGTTGATTTCTTATCGTGTTTTAAGTAATTCTAGATCATTTTTCTTTTTTTTAAAATTAAATAAACCATATTTCTAAAAATAATTGTTTGATGTTTTGGCACCTTGAAGTCTGCTGTTCTTCAATAAAGTTGATTTGATTTTGATTTTTTTTTCTTGTAATGGTTTTAATGGATCAAAGACCAAACATTTCCCTGTCAAAAAGACAGACAAATTATGGATGCGAACCATTAGCAGTATAGGAAGAAGACATTCGTCCTCAAGCAATATCCTTAAAAGATTTATCTAAAATTAGCTTATGATTGCTAATCAACTCCACCGTGCCAGTCCCGCTGTCAGTGAGTCTTCCATCTCTTTACACAACATAAAATGCATGGTACAGCGAGTTCTTACTTCCCTTGAATTTTAAACTGAAAATATTGGATGTCGATCAAGGTACCACTCATCTTACTATAGGCTCAATACCAAAAATAGAATCCTGTAATGAATAAATAATTATAAGTAGTTTAATATTTTGATAGTTATTATAATGGTATTGCAGAATTAACTTACTATAAAAAAAACTTGCTATTTATGTAATGTAATGTACCATATACTGTTGGTGGATTTATACCATGCTCGAGGTGTGGACTAGCCTATACAGTGACTTGCTTCTCCCAGGAGTCTTTAAGTTTTTGTGTCTGTGCTACAAGGTAAACTAGATTCAGCTACCCTTGTCTGTGCATGTGATATATAGAATCAAATAGTCTTTGATGAGAGAATTCTTGTACTGTATTTTCAGAACGTTTCAAATAATGACAATAATAGTTAGACTTATATAATGCTTATTGCCAACAAGGCCTCTAAGCACTTCACATTATTACCGCCGGTCATTGGATCAAGCACATATGGAACGCATACTCAGCTCCCTTGGAAGAATTCCATAATGTTGCAGCTGTATTCAGCGTATATTGTTTTTGAATCTACTAGGTACCCACTTGTACTCCTGGGTGGAGAGAGGCAACTGTAGATAACGTGCCTTGCCTAAGGACACAAGCGAAATATACATCAAGGGATTGAACCTACGACCCCAAGGTTGAGAAGCAGAACCACATCCTCTGTGCCAAACCGCTCCTACAATCAATCATGTTTATATTTTGTGCCGTAAATCTATTAAAAAAATATTCAGAGGTTCTCACTCTGTAAATTTTTAATTTCCTCTTTAAATAAAGTCAAATTATCAGGATGTCCTATCATATGCGGAAAACATTCCATAGATGTGGTTCTCACATTTGAAAAAAAACTCGCTTTTCCAATCTATGGCCTGAGTCATCAGGTGAGATCTATTTTAACCTTGTTTTGCAAACCTGCAGTCTGCCTGTAATAACATTTTTAATATTTAAAAAAAAAAAAAATCGTTGACGTCCTGTTAGTGCATCCGTCACTGTGTGAAATTTTAATTTTAGGCGGGAAAAAATAGATTTAATTTAATGTCAATGAATTTCATTCCGCTGCCTAGCAATTTTCAAAAGAAAATCTATTTCCAACACACAATTTAATACCCGAGGCTTTTATTTGCAACATTGCATACTGTACAATCATGCAATAGGACCTCGAGCAAGGCCTAATGGGTATTCTCTTTCATTTTTTTTATTCCTCACACACTAGCTTTTTTTAATTTCCTCTTCCTAAATGTCAACTTATTGGAATGTTCTGATAATATGTGGAAGTGTATTCTCATAGAAACACGCCAAGAATAACCCACGCAGGTCATGAAAGCAGGGGCTTATCTAGGGGTTTATTATTATTATTTTTAACTACATGAGCTTAACTGTTTTGCTTCAAACATAGCTTGGTTTCTTTACAATCAGTATACGGTATCGCCGACAGCTTTCGGTGATGCCAATTGGTCGTTCGAATTGGGGAGCCTTCTCGATTACATCAGGGACTTATTGCAGTGCAACAATTGCTCTGAAAAAACACTAGTGACAGTATAGCAATTTTAAGGACACCAGGTTAATTTCTAGTGGCGCGACTTTGGGGCGTTTGTCGCCCTCTTTCGTTCCCCACTCTTACCATTTAGTTATACCACTGTATGAAAGTGTGCATGAGCCGTAGTGCATGCAGGACCAACAGCATAGATCTCTTGCATTTCAGCTCTTTGGCTTAATTTTTTTTAAGGATTATAAGTATTAAAACGATCTGTATTCACACATCTTCAATAATCGTAGGTTTAAAAATTCATGTTTATTGTTTGTAATAATGATTGGTAAAAAAAAAAAATAATGTTTTTTTCAATATACACTATTCACTTTAATGTGAAAATCACAGATAAGTCAGTCTGTATTATTGTTAAAGCCCCTCCAATTATTCCTTGGAACGAATCCATATTAAAGCAATACTTGTTTCGACAGTCTTTCGTGTAGGTCATGTAAAATTTGCTTTTATCTTCCAGGGAGATTGCTACACGCAGCGCCCATGGACTGGAGTCCGATGTCTGGTCGTTGGGTTGCATGCTGTTTACTTTCCTGACCGGTAAACCGCCCTTTGATGTAGGTATTGCTAATTAAGTATATCCTATTCTGTTTATTATCAGCGAAGTACCTCTCTACAAGGTCAAATAAATAGTGTGCTGCGAGCATACAATTGATTTCTTACTAAATATTATTTATATCGGTACTATATTATTATTGTTATTGTTAGGCCAAATTAGATTGATTGCTCGTTTCACCTCCCCACCCAGGCCTCGGAAAAAAATGTTTGTGCCTCAGACAATGAAAATTGTCTGAAAACAAGTTCTCGTAATCGCAAAACCTTCAATGAGGGCAGTATAATGGAAGCAGTAGAGCTAAAAACGATCTATTAATCAATCAACTATTAATCAGCTGAGTGTTTCTAGAGCTCCTCATTAGGGTGGTATCATAGAGGCAGTAGAGCTAAAAAGATTTCAATCAACTATTAATCATTCAGCCTCATGAGGGCAGTATAATAGAGGCAGTAGATTTAAAAAAAGATCTATTAATCCATCAGCCGAGTGTTTCTAGAGCTCCTCATCGGAGCTAAAAATGCCTCTAGCACCAAATGTTTCTGTGAACTATTATATAGTCCAACAGTTTTTTTTTTAAATTTCTTCCCCCAAAATGCATCTGTGACCTTTCTGATACCTTGCGCTAGTGGTGCACTTTTTCCAGTCTTGTCCCCGCCCTCTTTAAATTTTACAGTGTCATGAAAAAATGTACTACAGTTCAGGGGACACCCCTACTAAGGGAACACTTTTCCATGAAACGAGGGGCAATATATCTTTAAACACTACAGCCAACCCCTAAGGGACGGGGACATTTTGTGAGTGTGCAAAATGGACAAATCAATACAATTTCACCCCTATTAAGGGGACACTTTTTTTTATTGTATCAAAACAACTATAGTAGTCACAAAATAAGAAAAAAAAAATCATTAAAATTTATATTTTTGATACCTTTTGAGTAATAAGTTTAACATCAAACAGGAATTTTTTCCATCCTTAGAATGGGCATTGGATGCCTAGTACATGTGTTACTTCGTATAAATAAAATTAACTATGGAGATTTCTTATTTTGTGTATTTTGAATTTCATATCTTGAATGAATTATTTATTGCATTTGCAACCTATACCATTTAGTATAGATTAATAAATAGCAAATATTAATTTCAAATCCTTCAAATAAATAAATTGAAAATCCCTAACAAATTTTAAAGTGGAATATTATTAGGAAACATTTTGGGAAATACCATTCACTGTACAAAATTGTTTGCACAGTATGCCATGGTATTTGAACATTAATTTGATTATGGAATTTAAATTATTGTTCCGAATCTGTTGCTAAGTTAATATTCAACGCATGCAAACATTTGCAGCGTGTCATTTTGGAAGACTGCCTTAATATGAGTTCATAAATAATTGTTTTTCATAGACAGAAAACAAAGTAATGAAGTTAAAAATAGTAGGACAAAGTAAAGAAATCTGAATAAACAAGTAATAATTAGACAGTTTGTATGCTACAGTATTGATAGTCTAATTAAAATCAAATTTTTAATTGTTTATATTGTATATTTTCAATATTATAGCTTTTTTAAAGTTTTATAAAAAATCCCCACACAGAGATTTAAGTTTTAACAAATGCTGGGGAGGTTAAACCGTATTGCCAGATGGTTATTTAGTAACATAGCATCACGCAAATTTTTGTTTTTTTTACGATGAATAACGGACAAACACATGATTCATTTGCTGATTGAAACGTATGTCGCGTGACATCTGGACTTGGTTTTTTTGGTAGAAGTACCAAGAACATGTAGTACCCATATAAAGAATGCTTCCTGGTGGAGTCACACTGCTTGGCAGTCATCAATAAAGTTAATTATAACTAATTATAGTTAAATAATTATTTTTTTTGTTCAGTAGCACTAATAAATCTTTCCAAAATGTCAATCAAACTTTCCTTAGCAACAGTATCCAAGGGGAGCGACTTAGCAGAAAAGTCCATTTTTTTTACTTCATGGGTTTTAACAACAAAATATAAACACCTTTAATTATCTTTTTGTACAGTAATATCAATTTCATAATTTTCATAGTTAATTTTTTTGTCTATGTAAATTAGGAAAACCCAAGACAGATTAGATGGGTGGGGTATAAATGGAGGACCTGCAAACTAGAAACTTAATAGTGTTGTCCCGAATTTGTTTTATCCTTCAATTTTACTAATAAAAATAACGGACTAACCAGTATTAATTGTGTGTTGGTAGAATTTAAAAAAAAACTTATTAGGCTTAGGTAGCCTAGGCTGACCTTCTTTCAATAAATGAACATCATTCCAGTCCAGGACTCTGCTGTGATTATGTATATTGTTTTTTAAAGCCATTAAACTCCACTTAAAAGAGGCAATACTTCATTTGATGTTTTGCACGCTTAGCTGGATTTATCTGGACAAATTTCCCAGTAAAAATTTTTCAATTGGGAGAATTGATTAATGACTAGATTACTTTTTTTTTTTATCTTTAATTTTTATGATTGATAATAATAATAATGATTACATTAATCATAATTATTATAATTGTGTTATTATTCGTAATATGTTTTTCTTTCAGACTGATGCAGTCAAAAGCACTCTGAACAAGGTAGTGTTGGGAGATTATCAAATGCCAGTGTAAGTAAAAACACATTTAATCAAAAGCATTTCAATTTTATTCTGTTGCTACATAATAATATCCTCTGCATGGTTTGGGGTTGTTATATTAATCTTCATTGAAACTAACTATATTGTTTGAATTTGAATTTTCAGTGCATAGCGACAATTTGTCTAAGTTGGCCTTTACAAGCATTTACCATTATCATTTTAGACAAGAAAGAAATATTGGGTCATGGTGTAATTTTTTAACCCTAGCCATATTATAAATGTTGGAAGCATGATAGAAATTTTGGTACTGTATAAATTTTCAGCCCCCCTTGTAGAAAATTCTTGGTATCATATGAAATCAGTGGACTAGCATGGTAGAAATGTATCAACGTTGCCACCCTGTCACCGTAGAAACATTTGACTAATTTCCTCGACTCAAATTCTGATGAAGAAATAAAACTGAACACTACTGGTATCGGTACCAGTGAGGACCTAGTACTTGGTAAATCTCTGTTCCCGTATTTTTCAAATCTTTTCCTGGCCATACCAATTAATTAATTAAGAGTTGAGCAAAATCAGATCTCATTGTCACATCCTGCTAAAATAATTTACATTTCCATCAAAGGGTTTTTTGCTCTAATAATGCTGATGTTAATGCCCACTTCCATACTATAACCACCCATTGGCTTTGTGGCCTTTTTGATCATCATAATTACTACCGCTAGGGGTCATTGTACGATACTGTGGTCATTTTATATTGAAATTAAACTCTATTTCTTGACAAAAAAATGGAAATCTGGCTTTTTACCGATTGGTAAACATTTTTGCAGACTTATTTGGCTCTGCTGACCGCAATCAATCAAAATTAATAGGTTCAGTCATTAAAAAAAGAAAAAAAAATGTTTGTATAATGACTAGGTAATTATGCTCATTTAATAATTATGTAATTAAGTAGCAAAAGCCTAAAGTCTGTTGTTGAACTAATACACTTGAAAAGCAAAGTTTTATTGCTTAATAGTTAATAAATTTATTGTGCTTTTAATTTAAAGTTCAAAATATTTTTCTCTCCAAAAGCAGATCAAATGAATATTGCCATTCTTCATATTTTTTTTGAATTTTGTAACAAATACTATAAACTACATTATTTTGATTGTTTCTGAAGTTGATAACTTTTTAATTGATTTTGAAATGATATTTAAAGTATTTTATTTTATAACCAACATGATGTAAAATATTGTTTTATTAATATAACTTGTATCGCAAGAACAAAGAAAAAAGACTATAGCAATAATTAAAATATTAGTACATAAATAAATGAATACTAATAATTACTGTACAGTTCCTCAGGTGTAAGACCACCTCAGGTATCCCATCCCCTAATTTATACCCAATTTTATGACAGAAGCCCAGGTTATAGCTTATACAAATATTCTCAGGAAAAAAAAAATCATCAGTATTGGCTTTGAATTAAGTAGAATGTTCTGAATATTTGCCACATTATTTAAAAAAGGATTAGCCCACTCCCAAAAATTGGCCCAATTTTGTGTTTAATGGTGGGGTGGGGTGGTGGACTTATGCTAGGGGACAAACAGCATAGGATTATAAATGGATGTGACCTTTATGACCTTTGGAGGACAAGGCCCCGATAATAAACAGACCTACTTATCCTTATTGTTTTCATATTCGTCTAGGTTCTAATACATGCTGAACTTTAACACTTAAATGTATATTGACACTAAGCCAAATGTTACTATAAGCTACGGAAGGTACCAAATTAAGTTATATCATATTTCAATAGCAGAATTTAGCTGTGATCTTTATAGTGATGTAATAATTTTATTTTATTATTATTAATAATAATAATAATTAAAAATAATAATTTAATAAATAATTTAGGACACATAGGCTGTGATTTGTTGCACAATAATTCTTAGTGAATAATTTGAAGTAATGATGATAATATTAATAATGATTTTTGTACATTTTTATCAGTGAGTCTACTTTTTAATGAATATATTTTTTTAACACAACATATTGTAAATAACTGCAATTTGGCCTTTGGCCACCATGATTATTTTTGATGATGATAATGTCTAAATTTTTTAGAATTTACAAAATTAATAGAAAAGTTAACAAAGGATTATGGAAAAGGCAGCAATATTTAGGGCAAGACTTTTTTAGTAAAATTACTTTTTTTTAAAGATCGTCAGACTAGGGCTGAAAAAGTAAAAATAAAATGTTGTTTCTTTATTTAGCAAATAGTTTGGCCAAAAACATCCAGATGAGGAGAAAATAAAAATAACTTTTATTGGTGAATTTAAATAGTGTAGTAATAGGGTGGTTAATGCTTTCAATTTATATAATTAGGAAGAAATACACATATTTTATTTGTTGAGATTTCAATGGGGAGAGTAATAAAGATAATGAAAAACTTTTGTATTTTTCTCGATTTTTAATGTGGAGGCGGGTATGCTAATTGGTTAAAAATAAAATTGTTTTTCTTTTGAAATCATTATTATTGGAGGGCAGAGGATTCACTAAAGCAAGGTATTAAAAATGTCTTGCCTAAATGGCAAGAAGTTTGTCTATTCCGCCATCCTTCAAAAATGTCTTCCACAAACAAAAATTAAGCCTCAAAATAATAATTAGTTGAATTTGTATACATCATGCACAAAAGCCTCTATGCACTTGGTGATTGAGCTCTTTGAGTTTGACATTTTGAAAAAAGTTGATGTAGTCCTATGAAACTAAAACCTACTCCTTATTAACTATAAGCATTGAACTTGTCATGCAGGATACCTTGCTGGAGGAATAGCCTTTGTGAAATACAAGGAAGAAAAACAAGACAGACCTAATTTTTAGATCATTTAAGAGTTGTCAAAGGAGATAAATTTATTAACGAAAATTATATAAAGTAGTCTTGTGCATTCAATGTTAAACGGAAAAGGGAGTTGTCTTGTCCGGCCGGCATCAATTGGTGTTCCTGTTTTGTGGTCATTTAATTTCTACTTGTGAGAAAACCGTGAACCAATTAATGTAATTGTTTACGGGATACGCCCTTGATTTACTTCTGTTTTTCAGAATCAGAATCCAATTTATTTGTCCACGGATATTACATCAATCATTCAGAGCTCCATAGGCGAGACTTTTTATTTTTACCTGTAGCAAACTCGCTGCCCTCCAATATTCATAATTCATACCATGTTGCTTTGAGGATATTTTGATATTGTAGATTTTGAATTTAAGACTTTATGTGTTGTTTTAAATTTGATAGATTTGCAACTTGAATTAGAAAATAAGAGTAGTGGAATGATATCAAACATATTTGACATTATACTTTTTTGTTAATATTATTCCAATTATCGTTTAATAAATAATAGTTCATAAGTATAATTTACCCAATCAATATAAAATGACAAAAAAAATTATTACAATCGTCATTGTGTATATAATTACTCAGTGAAATAATAACAAGAATTAAAATATCTTTTTTCTTAAGCCTTTTTCAGACTATCAAATTTTATTTGACAGAAACATATGACATGCCTAAATATGGTCATGATGACATCACATCATGACCATATATGGGCACATCATGACTATATATGGGCATACTGTACAACAGTTTGATAGTGTGGACCGAGCATTAGAAACAATGATTACAGTACGTTGAAATCTGTGAATCCACAAAATTTAATTTGATTTCTGCTTCTTTGTTAAATTCCCGACAGGTTATTGGCCTAGTTTCTATCTAATTTAGCCCCGACTCATCATATTAGGATTTCCTACGGCTGGTTTACAGCTAGTTGTAGCTGAAAAGGTTACGACAACAAGCTGTCTGCCGTGTTGTCATGCATTGCTCTAGAACCCTTCGATTTAATTTAGCGTACGTTGCAAATTTTTGTTGGAACCTGTCCATGTATTGCGTGGATCTGCCTCCGTGGTTTCTTTGACTGTGTAACTACTTAAGTCATAAACAAGGTCTATTGACTTAAGGAGCAAAACCCCTTCTCCTAGACAATTTCCGTTGATACATTGGGAATTTTTTCTAAATCGTAGTATCCGCATGGAATGTTTGTTGATCCATTTATATATGTTTACCTTATTTGTTAAGGAATTTTTTAAAACTTTTTAATGTACAGACAGGGTTTATAAGTGAATGAATAAAAGTATAATTGAATAAATAAATGTTTGCTAGTTTATAATAAGCCCATGGGTTTGCTAATAAAAACTAGGCTTATGTCTGTTTCTGGAACTTGTTGACCGTGAAATGTTCAGAAAATGTTAACGTTTAATGTAAACAGAAACCGAAATCATAAACATGATAAAGAACATTCCAAGATCATCAAATTCAATTTTCTCTGAATGTTAATTACAAGCCATCCTATTCAGTAGAGAGGCTGTAGGCCCTACAGTACATTTAAAATTTAAACTTTTATTTTTTTACAGACTATTTTTTTTTTTTATACTTTAAATGTAATTATATATTAACTGTATGTATCATACCAAAAACAAAAATCTTCCAAAACCTACTGTAGGGTCAATAAAATGAAGTTTTAATATAAAATATTCAGTATCATTAAACTTGTAGAGGTTTTCATGAAGAATATTATTAATTACTATTTTTTTTAATTCGGGAAGTAATAAAACCTTAATAAGTGTACATTCAGAAATATTTATTCTGCATCAAAATTGGTATCTAAAATTCACAAATTATTAAGGTTTTCTTGAAAAATGTACTTAATTATAATTTAGGCAGATGTCCTTCATTAGATTAATGACTAATAGAATGATACATGTCTTATCTTTGCTAAGTGGTACAAAGTTGAAATAGCATAATAGAGTACATGTCTTTGAAGTAATACCGTAATTATAATTCTCCATGAGGTGGATCACAGTGCACCGCCAAGAACAAACCCTGCAAAAAACATGTCTACAAACGTTGTCTGGCTGAGATAGTTAATTCCATTCCACTGCGAAGTGAAATTACTTATAATTAAACAACGTCCTGCTTGTGCCTATGATTGCACTATTGAACACGTAAGCTAGCGTGCTGAAACCGAAGACGTTAGTCACTGCACGGCGACGTCATCGTGCAACAGCACAGCACGCTCAAGGTTGACAAGAAGTTACTCAATGTGATTTCGTATCCTGAGGTAGTTGGGGGTTGGGGAAAAAGCGTCTTTAAATCGTAGTCAAGATTAGAATCATTTTTAATCTGAACTTGGCAAAAGTAGGAGCTGGTTGCAAAGTTGTTAGGTATTTATTCTGTGCACTCCAACAGTTTGTGGTTTTTTGGATATTTTTTTCATGGTAAGTATTACAATAGTTGTATAGTAACCTGCTTTGTTTGGTTTTTTTTTTTTCTTGTTATTGTTTGTCTTGGATTATGGCCTGATTTTAGCATTAGAAACATGAAAAATTGCATTTTTATGCTCAACAACGGTATTTAATTGACATGGGTTGTTGACACATCTCGTTAAAGCCAGGGGCCATAGCCAGCTTAGACTCAACTAACTGAAAGAAACATAGTTTGTACCACTTCATATTATAACAGTGTAGACTGGCTGCCTATAAGTAAGCTTGGCAAGGATTCTCCAAGAAAATCCATCTCTGTTCTCTGTGGTGATGTGATACATCCAGTGGAGTATTTGAGCGTCTTGAAATGAGGGAGTTGATGGGGGCACGAAAGTGAAGTGAGGGAGGTGGGGGCTGGATGATTAAGTTGGGGGGAGGGGGCACTAGCTCACAAAATGAGGTAATATGAGTTGATTTTTTTTTTTTACTTTAAAGCATGATTTGTTTTTTGCTTTTATTGGGAGAGGTGTGACTGGCACCCCCTAGATATACTACAGATGCCATCTGCTCATTGTTAGATGGCAGACCTAGCAGATTGTTAAGATAAACAAAATGTTGCATGCATCTGCGTGTTGCATTCTGTATGGAATCGCATTCACTGACAACTGTCAGCGCAGTGTTTTCCCGGCTTTGATGGTAGCCAATTCTGGTTAAATCCCACCTTTTTTCCAAGGCTTATAAGAAAAAAAATGTAATTAATAGTGAATTTAAATAGTATTTGAAACAAAGTACCTCTTGGTTATTAAATTTTTATGAACCATATTTTAAAATATTCAGAAACTGTATCAAAAATGTTAACAATTTTCTTGCTTGCCCTACATGATAGAATTCAATTATGAAATTGAAAGTACAGTAGACGAAAATTTACGATTTAGTATTATGGGCTTTAAAAAAGGGAAGTTTCTCTTTTCCTTTTTCCCCCTCTTTTGTTATATTTTCCCACAACTTTCCCTAACCATGTTAAATAATAATAATAATAGATGGATTTATACAGCGCAAATAAACGAGGTCTCACAAGAATATATGCTGATGTGCGTATATTAAAGTATTTTTTGTTTTTTTTTCAAACTGGGTGAATCGATCGACATATACAGTATGGCTTATATTGGTCCATCCAGGCACCATAAAACTTTAAATAGAAGCCCAATAGCTTATTCTCGAGAAGAAGCCCATCTTGAATTAAAGCCCTCTCTTTAGTTTGCAAAAGTAGCCTCGAAAAGAAGCCCATGCTATCCTTAAAAGAAGTCCATGGGATAGTACAGTACATACACTGTACATGAATTTCATGAATTGTACAAGATAAATTAATAAAAATGAGCCTGGTTTCTACTGTAGTTTTGGTCATTTAATGCCAGTTAATACACTCGATGATACAGATTGATGTTACAGTGACCCTATGTATTGGTTTATACTAATAGTAATTCCAAAAATTAACAGTATTCATTTTGAAAAGAACCCCCCCCCCCTCTCTTTTTATTTTGCAAAAGTAGCCTCGAAAATAAGCGCATCCAGAGTTTGCAAAAAAAAACGAAAGCCCACTGCTTCTATTCAAGGTTTTTAGGTATCTCAATCTTGGACCAACAACGTCACTTCTGATTCGTGTGATTTGTAACTTGGACAAGACACAAGCCTTTAACGTTTTAAAGCAAACATGTTTCGAGAAAGCCAGTTCATTTTCAATAAATATACAAGGAGGAAATTAATATAAAAATTTTTAAAGAATTTTAATCTGCAAAACACAGTTTCAACTAGAAAACATACTAATAATACTTTTAATGGATTAAAGATATCTTGAAAGATTTGAACCCCTAAATCTGTGAATGAAAGGGAGGTGCCATCCTTAAAATGTTGGATATCCACTTTATTAGTTCGCAAAACCAGCAAATTAAAATAATAGTTTAGTTGTTTTGTTGAGTAATAAATTTTAATGATTTCTTTATAAAAAAAATCCAAAGTTTCTGTTTGTTCGTTTACTTTATTTAGCGACATTTCGTTTTGTTGAGCACCGTTTCTAAACAAATGTGGCCGGTTCTGGTAAAACGAGCTATTGTAAGAAAATTTCAAAATTAGTTTTTGGTATGTTTTTGATCTGCTTAAATTTTTCTTTAAAACAGAATCTAAAATATACCAAAAACTAAATTTTGAAATAATAATAATAATAATAATGTAATAATAATAATAATAATAATAATAATGGAAATTGGTTGAGTATTAGCAAGTTATGAATACTTAATTCCTTAGATATCAGCCATGTAGGTTTTGAGATAACAGCTTCCAAAGATTCTAAAATCAATAGTTTATTATTAAGATTTTAAAAATATTTTTAATATACTTTTCAGTAAGATTTTGTGATTAATATTTTGCAGAAGTGTTCTTCTTTTATAAAATTCAAAAACTTGAAACTGTTTAAAGATGTATTGTCCTTTGATAATGTCAAAAAATAATAAACTATTAAATTTTGAAATAAACTTGCTCATCTTGCAATAGCATACAAATTATTAACTTGTGCATAAAAAATATTGAATTTAAAAAATGTGTTCCCTGATTTTTAAACTAAAAAATTATAATAAAAATAATGAAACACTTCCAATGACTGGAAGTGTTTCTATCATTTTCCGCTGTAAACTGATGAGTAGACATTTTTTTAAATAAACTAATTTCTATGTTCAAGTTGATAATTTTTATGTTACTTCAAAATGGACCAGTTAATTTAAAAAAATATTTTTATGATTTTTTTGGTATTAAGCATGGGACAATACATCTTTAATATTGCATGTGCGAAATTAGAAATTGCAACAGGCGGCAGGTTTTGTCAGAGCTGGTCATAAATACAAAGGGGAAGAGCAGTAGGGAAGAGTAGAAAAAAAAGAAAATTATAAAAAGTTGAGTAACGATTATAGAAAATAAAGGAGGCGTTTAAAGAAGAAAATGAAAATATACTT
This sequence comes from Anneissia japonica, assembly GCF_011630105.1. Classification (NCBI taxonomy): domain Eukaryota; kingdom Metazoa; phylum Echinodermata; class Crinoidea; order Comatulida; family Comatulidae; genus Anneissia; species Anneissia japonica. The sequence goes on from NW_022696035.1 coordinate 800,790, forward strand.
TTAAGAAGCAGATGTTTAATCAGATATTTTGTATCACGATTATAGGAGTCGGCCTCTACTCAACACAGCTTCATCCAGTATTTCACTTACATTTTTATTTTTATACATGTCATGAGGATTTGTCAGATTGTTTCGAGATTAATTCAGACTTCAAAACTGATATGTTTTTATTGAAATTAAGTTACATAGAACCTGATATATTTGATTTAAGTTTTGATCTCAAGTGTTGCGACTTAAGTTGTAGTTGTAGAAATGTTATTGTGTTGGACTTGTAGATCCTGAATTTTGTAGTACAGTACTTACGTGTTTTTATTGAAATTAAGTTGATGTGGAACTTGATTTGTTTGACTGAAATTTTTAACCTTAAATTTTGTGACTTAAGTTGTGTTGAATTTAATTGTATTGGACCTAAGTTGTAGAATCTATTTTTTTGTACATAAAAGTGTAGAATCTAATTTTGTTATACTTAAGTTGTAGAATCTAATTTTATTGTACTGAAGTTGTAGGATATAAATATATTATACTTAAGTTAAACTGTAGAACCTTTTTTGATGTACTTAGTTGTAGAATCTAACTTTATTGAGCTTAACTTAATAGAACCTGAGGTTATTGTACTTAAGTTGTTGAACCAATACTAGTTTTATCGATCATATCTACGTATGCAGACTTAAACTTGCATTTTGTACTTACTTTTTTAATATCCTTTCTAAAGTTTATGTTAAAAATACTATAGGGAATTGTGCAGATGGAGATGATAGGCAGGTAAATAGCGATTGAACTGGTGTCTAATATTCCCTCAAGTTGATGCTCTATGCTGGATTAACTTTCTTATTCCCAAAACTGACACTAAAAGGAAGGATGTAGAAAGAAATGGTAATACGGAGCAGGCAGCTCCACATGTGAACGGATGCTAGGCTTGTGCTGTGTTTAAGCCCCTGCCATCTGATATATTAAGATTCCACAATTATGCTGATATATACTGTACATATGTATGAAGTTCCTATATGCTATATTTATGCTATATGTATATAGCCACAATTAATTCAGATATATCTATTCAATATTCATATACCCACGCCGTGTTACCCGTGGATCTTCTGTTGGTACACTTTTGGATATTCGTCGCTGCAGGACTGAGCTCTCATTTCAATCCTTTATCACTCGTTCTACCAGAATTTGGAACATTTTACCCTATGAAATTCGCAATTTTAATTTATCTGTCAGTTCGTTTAAAACTAAACTTTTAAACTATTTTTATAACTATTTCTTAAATAATTTTGATGTTGAAAATGTTTGTAGTTGGTCACTCTCGTGTAGATGTTCCTTTTGTAGAGAGTTTCTGTATTGTTTTGGGTTGAACAACCTGCATAGGTGTTTAGCACCTGTTTGGTCTTTCCTTGCCATGTTTTGTAAATTTGTTTGTTGTTTTGTGCTTGGCAGAAATTTGAATAAAATAAAAATAAAATATATATGCGATATGTATGCTATGTGTGTGTATATGCTATATGTATGTATATGCTTGTATGCTGATTGTATATAGCTCCTTTGATTCTTGATTTTACTTCTTGTGTGCGTGTGTGTGTTTATTCAAAATTAATATTCAAAAATTACTTCAATCCTAAGCTCTGTCCAGATTATCAAATTTTCTCTGACAAAAAAAACTGTTGTATGTCCATATATAGTCATGATGTGCCTATATTATGGTCATGGTGTGAAGACATCATGACCATATTTGGGCATGTCACAAGATTTTTTCTGGATATGGCTTAAGGATTGGCAATATGAACTTGTCTTTTTAATTATTAATGATATGAAACTTATATTAATATGATTGAATTATGGGTTTATAATTTTAAAATTATGTTGACAGAACTGTTTTTTTTTAATTATTATTATTATTATTATTATTATTATTATTATTATTATTATTGTTTATTATTATTATTATTATTATTATGATTAACGAGTACTTGATGTGCCTGTCATATTTTTTCCACTCTTTCATATATTTTGCATTTCTTTCATGGTCCAAAAAACAATGTTTATTTATCAACTTTTTTGTGTTTTTTGTTGAGCTCTGTCCCCACCATTAGATGGGACAAATACATACAGTTTGCTAATGTTTGGATGTGATGTGGTAATTATGACATCATCATCATAATGCCTATATATACAGTAGGTATGATATAATATCTTGTCCATATGAATGACAAATCGCATATTCTTCCACAGAATGTTTACATTTTGACTAGCATAAGTGGATGAATTCAGGCTCATGAACAAACATAGCTGTTTCTTGTTTGTTCGTCTTTTCATTTATTTATTCAACCACAATTTACATGATAAAAAATGGCTAGAGACAGTTAAAAAGAAAAGAATCTTTATAACCCATGGAAGGCCGACTGCATCTTTAACTGCCCTTTTTATGCCAATATTGACTTTTATTTTCATCTTTTTTGTAGTCATTTATCTTATGAGGCCAAGGATTTGATTTTCAAATTGCTGAAGAAGAATCCGTATGATAGAATATCACTGTCAGGTAAGCTGCTACAAAACATTAAGCTTGGTCCAGACTGCTGTATGCCCATATATAGTCATGATGTGCCTATATATGGTCATGATGTGATGTCATGATGACCATATTTAGGCATGTAACATGTTTTTGTCAAATAAAATCTGATAGTCTGGACAGTGCTTAAATACAAAAATTATATAATCTTTACTCAATGAAAGTCTGTTCAGATTTTGTTGAGATTGGTTAAATGTCTTCAAATAATGAGCAATAAGGAATGTTGTACATTGTGGATTAACTATTGAAATCTGTTAGATTTGTTTGTATCGATAGAAAATCTTTTAAAACAACAAGGAATAGCACATCGTGATTTGACCTTTCACATTACCTTAACATTCACTAATGACGTAGCTTAGTTTCACATTTTTACGTCGGCCATAAATGTCGGTGCCCAGAAAGGAAGTATCTTAAGGAAACTTTCACACATTTAAAGAAAAACCGAAGAAACCAAAGCTTAAATATGACGTTTATTCGCAATTATAATTAATCCTTACAGTTTGTTTTGTCCTAAACCTCTACTATAAGGACTTTCGATTGCAATGTATTGATGTCAGTAAAATTCGTCTGCGCATTTGAGAACATTAAATTTTCCTTTACGTGTGAATTCTAGAATGCAATTTGGCCAAATCTATGTTGTGTAGAGAACGTAGGATGGTCACGCATGAGTGAATTAATTCTAGAGTCACGTCATCGTGCAAATCAAAAGTTCTCTAATATCTTTGATCAGACTTTACGAATCAAAGCATTTTGAGGATTTTCTTTTATATTATAAAAAATGTGATGTGGCATACCCAAATATGCGTATGATGTGACGTCATCATGTCCATATATTGGTGTGATATGATACCATTTCCATTTGTGGGCCTATCACAAAGTTGTTAGTGTGGATAGAGTGTGAGACTTTTCTATACCTTAATTTGCGAACCCGCCACCCGGGCAAATATGTTATAATGATTGTCAGCTTTCTGTATCCACTGTGTTGTTACCAGCAATCAAATATCAAATTTTAACATGTTATTCTCTTTGTGTAATTTAGATTTTAAACCCTTCTTTCTTAACAGGAATTCTAGACCATTCTTTTATGACCAGGCCAAAATACAAACATCAACGAAAGGATCACCGGACGTCACAAAAACAGGTGAGATATCTATAACGTGATCAAAATCTCTTCCCGATCGCAGCTCTCCACAATTAGTAACGTGCGAAACAAACAAGTTTATTCCAACTAGTTCATGACAATTAGTTCGCGATTTAGAGGATCGTAGTTGATAACGCTAGGGAATTCAGAAATTGAGAATAACGACACGTGAGATTAATCTTGTGAGGATGACCGATTCACACGGTGTTGTATTTTGCACATTTTGATGTTTTGATAGCTGTCAATCAGTCGTTAGTGTCAGTGTTGAAGCATCCTGTTGAACTGTGATTCACCTGCGAGGTCAACGCAAAGGTCAATGTCTGAGCAGTGTTACCTGCAGTCATATGGCTCATATATGAACGATAAATGCTTTAGCTCTATTCGTACGGTACATGATCGTACCATGCGGCCTACTAATTCACCACTACCTGGGTTGATTAATCGTGTATGTCTGATCGCAATTACAAATAGATTGCGTAATTATAGAACTGTGGGGCGGCGTACATCCCACTTTGATGTTACAATTAAAATGCATTTAATATTTTCAAATTATTCATCAATTCTGTACGTTTTTCAAAAACCTTGCCTTTCGTCGACTTGCAGGACAACAGTTTTAATGAACTATAATTCGATACATATTGGCCAGTTTGTTGTCAATTATGGAATCGTCAAAACAAATTTACAACAGGGAGAACAGGTTTAGAATTTCTGTTGCTATGGTTACTAGGATGTATTCCTTTTCTTGATAATCGGCTTGGCTTCTGTTTACAATTTCAGCCATATTTCTCCCGGTAATTGTGTGTCTTATCTTTGTCCAGGTTATCAAATTTTCTACACTATTTTATGCCCATATTTAGTCATGATGCACTTATATTTAGTCATGATGTGATGTCATCATGACCGTATTTAGGAATGTCACATGTGTTCGTCAAATAAAATTTGATAGTCTGGATGTGGCTTTAGGTGGGTTGTTATTAATATTTTCTATTCCTCTCTATATTGCATCGAGTCTTTGTATCTGGTTTTCTATTGTCTTTATTGTTTTTTTTTTGTTTTTTTTTTTTATAATAATGTAGTGATATACTATATGATGCTTACCATCCCAAAACTAGCGTTCTGTTGCTAAATGTTAAACTGGGTATAAATAATAACAGTAAAAAGTGGCAGTATTGTATACTTTATTACAGAGAAGTAATCCTTTTAGTCATAATTTTGCAGTAGTAAGTCGATTCCAGTAAGTTACAGGTACCTATTGTATAGTATCATTTTAAAGCTTTTCTTGTTTTGGTTTACTGAAGTTAGTTTTGGCATGGCAAGCCCCATGTTTTATGTATGGTATGTTTAGCTATCTGTCTATATATATACAGTCTTATTTTTCTATACTGTGTACCGTATGTATCTCTTTGTGCATGCAATATGTTAATATGTGACAATGACATCCCTAATCATAGGCGTATGCCCTTGACCTTGGTGGATAAATCGGGACAGATGCGCTGATGGTGTGCGTGTCTTAACGCTAACGAGATAATGAGTCTTTTCACACATTCATGTTCCGTCGGCGGCTTAAGTCAAGTAATATTTTGATGTCTCAGGGTCTGGATTCACAGACAACGGTTGCTGTTGGCCTGATTCAAATGTAACGACATGTAACGACATCTAACAGGTCTTCTGCCTGTGGTCATCAAAAACCTGGCATGGCAATGTCATGCTAAGGGTCCCAAATAATCAGCTAATACTTGAGTGTTCACCCTCATTGATTATGGTTCAAATAAATAGAATAAATATATAATGCAAACTTTAATTAATAGGAAAAAACTAGATAATCATAAATTCATGAACACCGAATATTATTTGGATTTGCGCCATAAAAGACAAGGGGAAAGACAAATTTATGGATCATAGTTTTATAATAATACGTATATCTCACTCAAAGAAAACAAAATATTAAAAAAAAAACTTTTTGATGAATAAAAAATATTTCTAAGCATATACAGTGAAACTCACTAAAGTCGACTGTGCCAAGGTCGAATAATTTCTAAGTCAATCTTATTTTACATGCCAATTGTTGTGTTTTACATTAGTTAACAATATGTAAGTCAAATTTTATCCAAGTCGAACAATATTTCAGTGGCATTTTGGATTCGACTTGGGCATGTTCAACTGTAGTAAAATTGTTTAATTTTAACCAATTTGAGGATATCAAGTATTACCCAGGTTTGTAATTAGATTGATAAATATTTTATGCTTATTTAATTGTAATTAAAAGAGATTCTTCTTTAGAGACTTCACACTGGCATCAAACATATTGGTAATTATAGTAGAAATAAAAATATATGTTTTGTTTTTAAATTTTGCATATTTTTAATTGGCTGGTTGGTAACAGGCTAAATCTAGAATTTTATTTTTATTATGTCATTATGAAGACAGGCAAGTTTTGTGCAATTTTTTTAAAAATTTAATTTAATTTAATTTAATTTTAAATTAAATTAAATTTTAATTTAATTCAATTTAATTTTAAATTTAATTTAATTTGGCAAATTTGTGTGATGTGTCCATATATAGGCATGATGATGGCATACTACACCCAAATATAGGCATATCACAGTTATTCGTCACATACAATTTGAAAGTAGGCAATGCTTCAAAACATTGCCTACACTACAGCTTAGCTGCTAATATGCAATAGTAGCACAAGTAGTAGATGTTTTAAATATGTGAAAGCTGTTCCACAATCTTGATGACATCTCAAGTTGACAAGCTATTTTGAAAGTTAGTGCAATTCTGATATTCCAACAGTACAGTGATTCCTATTGGATGAAATGGTTTACACTTTCAGTATGCAGGCATCAAGATCCAATCTAAAATCAGAAAAGAAAAGTGTTTGGTGTCTGTTAATCTTCGGAAATAATTTAACAAGGTCCCACTGTACATTGATACTTTACCCATTTTTTTATGTTTTTTTTTTTTTTTTAGTGTATAGGATATTCATAGATACATTTGAATAAGTGTATAGGATATTTTTTTTTTAAGTGTATAGGATATTCATAGATACATTTGAATAGATAGTTATAATAATTTATTGAAATATTATGACCAACTCTTTTTTTTTTTTGCATTTTTATATTTTTGCAATTAACAGAATCAGAATGTTTCTTATACTTATTTGATACAGAATTTATTTATTTTTTATAGTGAATGGTTTCCTCTGAATGACAAAAAAAAAATGTTTATCGAATTGTATGAAAGATGAAAGCAGGCTTTATATGTTAAAGTTGACCGGCAGTGTTTATTGGATGTCCAACAGCATGTTTTGACCATGAATTAAGACACATGTGCAACAAACTACGTCTAGTTTATCATTTACACACTGCCAAGCTAGCGCAGACCTTAAAATATCACACAAGTTCCTGTTTTGTAAGCATATTTGCAGTCAAATTGCAGGCTAGGTTAGACAGCCTTCTCCAGCAGCCTAGGCCTGAGTTCAGTTGTGTTATTTGCTGTCACTTAATATTACAGCATGGTGATGTAGCAATAAAGGAGTTCAAAAGGGTTAAAACATGTACAAAGCCATCCACTACTGAACTGAACTCTGTTATAGGTGGAACACTATTACAGTTATTCTTTCCTTCGGATGGGATTTAAAGGAGTTGGTCCATCAAGAGTGATGTTATAATGGCTTTGTAGACAAAGAAAACTAGTAGTAACTGTAGTGTGTATGTGTTCATTAGTATTCTTCATTCTTATACAGGCAAATTCATGCCTTACGTCTTACTGTCATCTATGAAGTTATTTTTTTTCAATTTGGTTGATTATTGTTGTTAAACGAGGCAAGTTCTTGCCTTTGCAGCTAATTTTATGAGTACAATTAGAGTAAGTGTATACATATAAAATGAAATTTTATGTAGTTATGAGAGTCATACTTATCAACTTCTATAAATAATAAGAAAAAAAACTTAAGGATTTTTTTGTTCTCTGGCAGAGGATAACTGAAGCATCAATTGATAGTGGAAATGCAACAATGGCAACGATTTCTACAGCAATGACAAGCACCGGACGAATAACATCACGTAGCAAGCCCATGAAAGCTTTTCCCACATCAAACCTCACACCAGTTTTACCAGAAGAGAGGCCAATTCTAGCCAATCAGAAGGCTGCTTCTATGAGCAACAGCTCGCTAGGACGAGGGGAAGATGTTTGGCCGAGACATGCTAGACAGTCACCACCATCGAGACAAAGAACAAAGTAAGAAGAGAAAGGAATCAAATTTTTCTTTGTTCTCTATTCCTAAGATAGTATACTAATATCCTACTGTAATTGATATTATGTTATGATATTTGATGCATAATTCCCATAACATGTTGGCATTTATTTGGTATTTTGTTCAACTTTTCATTTTGCATGACTTTCATAATTCTTGACAGCTTTCATATTCTGTAAAAAATTTCAACGTGAACAAATAACAATCTGCCCTTGTGAAATCATTATAGTGTAGTTGTAACTAGTGCGGTTTATACCCAATTCACACGTACACCAAATGTAACAAGTTTTAAAAAGATGTCCAGGCTTCAGTGGGAGTGGAAAATCAATTTGTTGTACAGATAAAACATCCTAGGACATTGAAGGGGTATTAATACCTCTTTCCACCAGTATTTTTATTTCCAACAATTTGTTGGTCCTGAATTTTTCTTCAAACAATGCTTCATTGACATTAATAATTTGGATTATCTTTAATGGTTCTGTACATAAGTTCTGTGTGACATGTATCCTGTATAAATGTCCATATATGGATGTATTCATCAACATGCCCATATATGCAGTAAGAAAAAAATATGTTAAGATATAAATATCTTCATCAGTTAAGTAGTACAGCTCATAACTTTCAGTGCTTTCTAATAGAATCCTGGTCTTAAGGGGTCAGGTTGATGACCTAGGTAGTTTATCCTACACTTCAGGCCTTCGCTAATTAAATAACCTTAAGTAATTATACTCATTTTAAATGAAGTCACAGGGATTTTCATCTAATATCCCCCGCTATTAATCCCCAATAAGGACAATCCCTGTACAGTATTGAAATACCGAACCGTGTAAAAATTTATTAAGAAGTTGTGTCGCGTAAATCCCAGGGTTTGGTTTGTATAAAGTTATCAACAGTACTGACATGCATTTGAATGTACATACTTCCCTCTCCAGACTATCAAAAACCATTATATGCCCATATATAGTCAAGATGTGCCTATATATGGTCATGTTGTGATGTCATCATGACCATATTTAGGCATGTCACATGTTTTTGTCAAATATAATTTGATAATCTGGACAGGACTTTTTTTAAATAATAAAATTCGTCTTTACAGTTTGAGCAGCTCCAATTGTTCGGGAGGCTCAAAGGGACCGTTTGACCTCAGTGGTAAGGCAACCTCACCCGTGGACCTCGCCACCTCATCCAACTCGTGGCTAGCCGGTATTAAAGATAGCAAAGGTGAGTTGGGATTGACACATATTTGAGAAGGATGTTGTTAATCACATTCATTCATCATCATGTTGAGTGATGTAACATCCTCTGATCAACTTCCTCTAATTTTCTCTTATTATTAATCAAGCATGTTCTTGTTGTGTGTTTTTTTTTAACCTTTATAGTTGAAGATTTATCAACTATTGCAAAGCCTGAAAAACATTTTAAAAATGTTCATTTATTTATTTTTTTCTTTATTAGGGAAATTAGGGACATATCTAGCTCATGACAGACAGCGTGGCAATGTTGATGGTGGGAATAGTAATATTCTATCACCTGAAAGGCACTCCTTCCTCAGAGGAAGTAGCAGAGGGTCATCCTCAAAGATGCCTCAAAGTGGTGAGAGCAGATCAAGACAACAATGGAAGGGTAGCAAAGAGGATGACTTGTACTCATCTAAGGAAAAATTAACAAGTTTGAGTAATCTGAGTAGATTTGATTACCTCGACAATCCAAGACTGAAACGCTACAAATTTTCATCTTCCCAAGAGCAACTCTTCAGAAGGACTGGCATCCATGATGGCATGGGTGAGAGATCATTGTCAGAGCAAGAGCTCAGCTCAATATCTGAATCCAGACAAACACAGAAGGCCACTTTGCAGGCCGAAAGCAGAAAAGAATATTCTTCTGAACTAAACTTGCATGATGAGAGGATTGTAACAAGATCAACAAACAGTCATAGAGCTCATGAAAACCAAAATTTTGATTACACCGGCAAAAGGAATTATCAGAAAGATGATTGTTTTACTGAGAATAGCATCGAAAGAGGAAGTGACTGGAGGTCTAAGGGTACAAATGTACATGGTGGGCAATATCAACAACAAAAGGAATACCATGAACATGGAGGTCACCAGTCTGAGCTGAAAGAGATTCGACATAATAATCATGGCTCTGGTATCTGCAAGAATAATGCCATGCCTGATGGAAATCAGCAGATGAAGAAGGTGCAAGATGGCAAGGAAGTCTCTAAAGTAGATGTAAAGAGCCATGGTGACCTGCCACCACCTCTTAATGCCAAGAGATTGCGGCCAATCAGGCAGAGAACAAGAAATGCAATGGTGAGTTCTTTTTGCCAATGTTAGCACATTCAATTTTTCAATACAAGGTTTGCTCTTAATAGTAAAATAATAACTAGGGTATAGTTTAACAAATTCTAGGTTATTATTTTTTATTATTATTAAAACAGCCTTAACTGCTGATTTGAATCTGATTACAGAAGGGCAACAGAACAAACATAGCAAACAGAACAGTAAAGCAAGACATACAATAATTTATTCAGTAGCAGACCTTCTGACTTTCAAAAACCATGTACAATAATAAAAATTGGCAAGTCTTAAGATATGAATATGAATTGCCTGCAAAAACAGTTGTTGAGAAAAAGTACATTGTTGGCCATGCTGCAAATAAGATGCCAGCTCTCAGAGTACCACAGTATCTCAAACATTTTTGGCTTTTCTTGTAATAATTCTTTGGTTACATTTTAATAGGTAAGTATCTTGGACACTGGTGAAGTCTGTCTGGAATTCCTCAAGACTCGAGAAAATCAAGAGAAAGTTGTGGAAGTTGTCAGGATATCTGAAGATGGTTTGCAGGTATGTTTCATTTAAGCTTACAGTTTACAAGAAGCCACCAAGAGATTTAACGAACTGTTGGTTGCGTTAATTTTTCAGTAGAGGAGCAACTATATATTCAACATAGTGCTTGATTGTTTTATTGAATGATCAATATATATAATAAACAAGTATCTATGGAAGTTGTGTTGGAGTAAAATCCACAATCTAGGTATTTAAGAAGATAAAAATGTCGGATAAACAAACAAATTTGTGTTTGGCCTGTAGTGGGATCAGAATGCTTAGAAGCTGCATACTGTGGGCCTAGGCCCCCTCAGACTTAGCTGCGTTGGCCTGTAGGCCTAGTTTATGCCAGTGTAAGTAGTACCAGTGCAAATATATAGGAATTTGGGTAAACCCCGATTTTACGAATACCCACATTTACGAACAGCTCTGTGCCCGTACGTAAATGAGGGGTTCTACTGTATTTTCAATGTACAGTAATTGAATTTGCTGTGCAGTACATCCAAAGAAATAAAAACAGGTACTGTAGGTATTATATGGTAAATAGTATGTTAACTTTTTGTAGGCTAGTCATACCAAACCCACTGGACTTTGCTATGCCTATTTCAGCAGCTAGACCCTAGCTAGCCTACAACAGCCTTGTTCAGAAAGGGTTCAATAGAAATGTTCCACAAACCAAACCTCCGAAAAAACCGAACATCGTAGCCGGTCTGGAGGGGGGGGGGGTCAATATTGGAAGAGTGCACTGTATAAATAAAAGAACAAAAAATATTGAACAATGGTGATACATTTTAACCAAATTTCTTTTTGAGGCTTATTGGGTGGAGTATCCTTACATTTTCCATGGTGATTTTGTCAGGGATCTTCAGATGGCATTACCGTAAAATTAGTTTACCAAATTGAATATGTTTGATTTTTAGGAGCTAAAATACAGAAATCGACTAGTGGAATACGTTTGATTGAGGGCAACGGATCAGCTTACACACTACAATCGGTTGGTGGTGTTCAAGGTCTTAAAAATCACATGCGTCAACTACTCCAACATTTCTATGATGTAAGTATAAATTTTGGAAGTGCTCAATTCAAATTTTTCTGATCATTCTCTTTTATCTTCCAGGCACCGAAAAATATCAGTCTTAAGCTAAAAATAGAACTTTATTTAAAACAAATTCGGAAGGGCTGTGTCCAATTTCCAAAATTCAAATAATTGTAGTTATTAATTTGGTATATGTTTTGTAAATCGTTGCATTTGGGATTTGGGGTCCAACGGCAGCTGCAGTGCAGTGCCACCCTGACATATGACAGATATAAAACTTCGGCCTTAACCCACCTAACTCTCAATATGAAGGTTATTCAAGGATCGAGCCAAGACTCCAATAAAAACCCAACGCTGGCTGGGTTTCAACTGTGGTTTTCAGCACAAAAAGCAGGGACACTACCTTTCATCTAACCGCTCAGCTTTGTATAGAGCTGAAATCTAGAATCAACAGACATTATTTTCAATTTATCCCAGACAAGGAAAAAATATCTTATGAAATTTAGTAGACACAGGTCCTTGAAGAGTTGGTATGAATTCAAATCTTGATGTTTTTAATTTCTCTCCCTCAGTCCCACGAACAATGTCAGACCTTGGAGTCAACGATATCCAGCCTCGAAAAGAAAACAGACAAAGGGCCGTACTTCCCGCTGATCCTGTGCAGGTATGTTTCGTATTTTATTTATACGCACCTGTTCCTATGGAGCTGTCACGAACTTCATTGGTATTCAGCTTCAGCTGTGATTCAGTGCGCTTGAGAGTAATTTTTTGCAAACACAATGTTTTTATTTCTTGTTAGTGAACTTGGGGCTAAATCATTGGGTAGATTGAATCTGTATTTGATTATTATAGACTATGTTGACTAGCTCATTTCTAGTGTACTGACTTGTACTGGTATGGGCATTTATAAAGCACCTCTTACCTAAAGTTATAACTCGCAGTTCCTTTCCCTGGTCATATGGTCCACATGCTTTAAGTGTTGCTGCTGGTAATCAGCGTAGGAGCAGGCAACCCCATCAGGTACCCATTTATACTCCTGGGTGGAGAGAAGCAATGCAGATAAAGTGCCTTGCTCAAGGACATAAGTGAAATGCACAGCGAGGGATTGAAACCCCGATCTCGAGGTTGGGAAACGGAAACCGGTTTAAACATACATGTATAAAATTTCATTTGGCTTCTAATATATTAGGTAAATTTTCTTTAAACTTTATGTACCACTACACCTGAGGAGAACCAACAAAGTTGGTCGAAACTGTATTGGTACGTAAAGATTTGTTTTAGCTTAGCATCAAAGAAAATTAACCTAATAATATATTAAAGTATAAAGCTAGGGAAATTATAGGAACTTAATCAATAATTTTGTATTTGAAATAATGTATCAGAAGCGCCCTCTATGTAAAAGTGTTAAATTGATGTACCATCCCTTACATCCCAATATATCTGTTGCTAATTTATCACATGTCTTAAAATAATTTTAAATTTGGTATTAGATTGCACTTTTTGCACATTGTTATTGAAACACAAAATTATATAGTTTATAAACACAGCCAGCCACACTGTTGATGTATTGGGTCAAAGTTCAAAAGTAAAATAAAATGGCTGCACCTAATCAAAGCCCCGCCCCTTGGATATTGTCGGTGAAGTCCCACAAGACGACAGTGTTAAAACATACGCGAACACATGCGTTTGTGGGACAACTTGTGTTTTTGTGAGATACGCGCATAAAAAAACCCAGTGCTGTTCAAAAACGCAGTGCTGTTCTGACACCGGAAGGGTCTATTGGTTGGTAAGTGATTGCTTATAAAAATGGCTACATCCACATGCTCTAGTAGTTTTAAGCCCATTTTAAAGTAATTAATTTTTTTTTTTTTAATTGCAGGAGGCCTGCATCTTCTGATTCAGAGAAGGAGAATTTAAAGTCGCAAAAAGCTGTAAAATGCCGGTCGCCAAAGAACCAAGGATCGGACAAAGTGCTGCAGTCTTCACCCAGCATCATAGCTCCTGTCACTGCCTCTGTCTGCTCGTTTGACGGCACGGTGCTTAGTTCCAGGAGTACTGGTATAAACAAAGATCACAACCATAACTTTGATGACAAAGGTATTGGCTTTTTAATGTAAAAATGAGGTATTTCCTGACGAAATAGTTAAGTTGTCGCACAGGCCAGTATTGAGTAAATGAGCTATAAAATATGGGAGTTCAAAAAAATTGCCTAAAAAATCCAAATTTGTTTTTCATTATAGATCAACAGTTTAATGTTTTATTAATCATGTACCAAAGTATTCGTTCTGGAAGTGGTCAACAAATTGTTTATTTAATGTTATTTTGATAGTCCATTCTATTAAACAATGTATGCACAAATAACTTCAAAAGGCAATTACTTAAAATCATGTTTATTTTGATTCTAAGAGTACTGTACTTTCACTTTCCAATAACTTAGGCTTGAAATGTCCAATTTCAATGAATGACCCCTCATTTTAAAGATGACATACTCAGGTATCTGAAAATACCAATAACTTGAATTTCAGTTTTTGCTACAACTTAACCATTTTGCCACAACATGCCTCAAATGAGTCCACAATAATCTTTTTTGTGACAAACTTTTGATTTGCTCATATATGTATGTGTGTGATATGATATCTTCATGCCCATATATGGGTGTATTGTTGACAAGAGATATAAGTCAATATGTATTTGCTACAAAGCTAAAATTTCTTTTGTCCAGCTTCTTATTTTAAATATAAATCTGTATAATACAACTTACTGTATCCATTAAATGCACATTCAGTTTTAAATAAATATAACTTCTGTAATGATTTTCACTACCGTACATTTGTTAGTGTAAATGTAGTTTCCTTTTGCGAATAATCGCTGTTGCTATTATAAGTTGACTGGAACAATCGTAGAAGGGTCACCAGCACGACCCCAATTTACACTTTTGGTAAAACAATATTTCATGGTTAATTTACACTAACCATGAAATCTACACATCAAGTGTATAAAATTAAAGTGAATAAAATAAATTGGCACATCAAGAAAAGCTTCACAGACAAAAAAAAAATATAGGGAATTAAATTTGACACAAAAAAAAAAAGAAGATAAAAAAATACATCAGACACTGGTTTGGCTCTCAATCTTGTTGGCATATAGCCATCAAGCCACTAGCTACAAAATCTTTTTTTGGAACTAGTAATCTTTTAAGTTTTGTCCGCACTATCAAGTTTTGTGAGACAAATGATCGGCCATATATGATCATGATGATATCATAACTTACCCATATATGGAAAAAATCACAGATAGCCATCAAGCCACTAGCACTTAGGGTATAGAATTTTGGAACTAGTAATCTTTTTGTTAAGTTTTGTCCGCACTATCAAGTTTTGTGAGACAAATGATCGGCCATATATGTGTATGATGATATCATAACTTATCCATATATGGAAAAATCACAGGTGTTTTCAACAAATAAAAACTATGATAGTGTGGCCAGAGCTTAAGGTTGTAAGCTGCTTTAAAGTAAAGAGAAAAACAGAAATTCACATATGGTAAAATAATATTCTCTGAACATGCTGTTAACTTATCGCTTAAAAAGTTATCTTTACCTGGATAAATTGCTTCAACAGCCGATCAAAATAGGTACATGCTGTTCTTGAAGAGAATGTAAAGGGGGGGGGAGGGGCATGCTTAAAGAGTCACTTTTACTTAGCTATTTCCTTTGATGCTACTGCAATGTAAACAGAGCCATCAACACAACCAAACAAAGAGAATCTTAGCACTATTTTGACTAGGAATTAGGCCATACTCATACATATGACATTGAGGTTATGCTTATATAAAGTGTTGAAACTTTGTTAAAAACATTCATCAGAACACAAATGAAAGAAATCTGGTGATATGCCCAATATTTCAGCTTTATTTTATATTTGTATATTGATGTCTACCATATTTTTACATTTCAATTCAATTCTTTCTTTGTAGGTTTCAATAAGCAAGATAAACAGAGTGGTATGTCACATAACAACATCATTAAAAGTATTTTTGTTCCAAATGTTGGCTGGGCATCGCAGGTAAGCTTATTGAAATTCATTAAGTATATAAGTTGTATAACTGACTAAAAAAGTGTTTTTAGTTGGAAGCAGACATCCAAATTAACACCCCCATTAACCATAAGGTCTTAAATCATGCCACCAAATTAGTTTGAGGTTTTTGAATAATCTTTCACCATTGTAGTACTCTGCTCTCCTCTTTCACATTAATATTCTTTTCTCTATTTTTTTTTCCACTTCTGGATCCACCCCAGCCCAATACATGCAAGATACAAGCATGAATAATGCAGTTTTGAAAATTGAATTATAAAACAATAATTGGACAATGATAATAATTATTAAATATAAAGTAGTATTAGTACATTAAACCAAATTAGTAACATTAGTAATTAATAATCATTTATAATAGTTGAATTAAAGTATTCATAGACAACATAATGGAATAAGATAATTATGTATCATTAAAAAGATTGTGATTGTTTTGATGTTCACACTATTACTCACATTAAAAAAAAATTATTGTATACTTGACCTCTGTCTCTTATACACATCTAGATGTGTATAAGAGACAGCTCAATCTTGTTGGCATATAGCCATCAAACCACTAGCTACAAAATCTTTTTTTGGAACTAGTAATCTTTTAAGTTTTGTCCGCACTATCAAGTTTTGTGAGACAAATGATCGGCCATATATGATCATGATGATATCATAACTTACCCATATATGGAAAAAATCACAGATAGCCATCAAGCCACTAGCACTTAGGGTATAGAATTTTGGAACTAGTAATCTTTTTGTTAAGTTTTGTCCGCACTATCAAGTTTTGTGAGACAAATGATCGGCCATCATATGCCATTGTTTCAGTTGGACTTAAGGTATAAAAATTATATATTGGAGAATTAAAAATTCAGTTATTGTTATTTGTTTTACATAGATGGCATCGGGAGAGGTATGGGTTCAGTATAATGACGGATCGCAGATTATTGTCAAGTCTGCGACCACTACGGTCAAGTACATCGACATGAAGGGCAAGATGAGCAGGTGAGTCTGGGGGTCAGTGACCAGTTTAATGAAGGGTCAATGACCAATTCAGCAACAGGGTCAATGCCCAGTTTCAATGTGATGGTCTATGCGAAGTTCAGCATAAGGGTCAATGCCTAGTACAACATAAAGGTCATTGCCCATCAATAGAATGGTAAATGCCCAGCTCAACACAAGGGTCAGTGCCCTGTTCATGATAAAAGGTCACTGTCCATGTTAAAAGGTCATTGTTTATGCTATGTTCCTGTGAATCATGGATAATGCAATTGAATAGTCTGTAGCTTGCATGATCCTCTAGTTGCCAATAGAATTAGGATACATATACTCTCTTTAGTTACCCCTCTTTATGTTCCCCATTTGGTAACCCTGCTCCACACCCCAAATCTTGGTGTTTCTAAATTTAAAAAAGAAAGCCTAAGTTGAATCCAAAATGGCATTGAAAAATTGTTTGACTTCGATAAATAACTTACAGATGGTTAATTAAGTGAAAACACAGCAATTTGGCACATATAATAAGATCGACTTAGAAATTATTTGAGTTAGGCAAAGTCGACTTTAGGCAAGTTTAACTGTAGTTTAAAATATTTATCATTATAGCTTTGCAGCTAACTTGAATATGATGCATTGTCATTCCATTTATTTATTTAGACAAGTTCCTTGGGGCCCAAAAGTTACCATAAGAAAAGTCTGAAGCCCTAATAAACTAAACTTAAATACTTGCTATAATATAAAAATGAAAGCTCAAAAATGTAGATAAGTGAAAGGCTAAGATAAATTCAAATTATCCTATGTACAGATTTTACACACAAACAAAAATTATTAATTTATTCAATATTTTACTTCGGAAAAGATTTCCATACAACAAAATTAATAACATTTTAAATTAATATTAACATAACAATAATATTTTTTTTTTTTTTTTTTTATTAACTCTCCTCATTCTTTTAAGTAGAATGTATCCTGCCATGCAGTATAATTTTTTTTTTTTATTAGCATATTACACATTCTTGGCATAACTATGTTCCTATCTTGCATCAGTCATACTTTCATTTGGGACGTGATTTGGCTGCTTCTCCCGGTTTTGCCCGTATTACTTTTTTTTGTAGTAGGAAAAGTACTGTATGCAAACGTATTTGCAGCTGCTAGGAATCAGGCAAGCTATTGCTAATGTCATTTGCACATTAGGATATCAAAGAAAAAAAAAACATATATTGACATGCTGTTGGTTAAGACTACAGTAATTTGAAGTTTGCCTTGCTAGATTTTTTTAGTGTGGAAAGTACAGTGTAAATTGACTTTCAGCCGTTGATAATAAGACTGGCTCCAGTTAATGTCATAAATTTGATTTGTGAGATATAAGATTAAAAGAAAATAATGCTGCCAACTAAAGTGAGTTGAAATCGAACAATGTGTATAGTTGAGAAAAATGGTATAAATTGCATTTCTGGCCGTCTGGTGGTGCCAGATGCATAAATTTTCTTACCTCGACCCCCAACCATGGTGGGGCTGAAGTGGTCTAGACTCTGTCTGTGAAAGTCCCTCCATGGGACCCCCTCTATTTCAAATTCATTAAGCTGGCACTGAGTAGCACTCTAACAATTTAAATTACCCTTTTTCCGTTTCTGGTGGGGAAGTATTGTAAACTCCTTGTAGCTGTTTGGTTTGAGGCTAGCTGTAGTAGTTAATGTTGTTAGCACTGAATATTATATGAGATAAAACTAAAAATGGGTAAGATAGCAGTGACTGACAAATTAAAATCAAAATAATGCCAAATAAAATTAATTCCTAGTTTTACATCCCTACCCTCATCATATTTTGGAGCATTATGACAAAATTTCTATTTGCATTTTTCAAAATATTATTTTGAAAAATTGCAAATAGATATTTTTCCTTCGAGAATAAAAATAATGACCTAGAAGAGGTGGAATGTTTGGCAGAAATACATTACAAAGATTCATTTTACTTATTTCATTAAAAAAAAAACAATAATTTTTATTTTATTTAAGCCTGTTTACCACTAGTAGTATTTAGAATAGCAAATAGTAAAATAACTAATACCCTCTTCGAAAAATAATTTCAAATCTCACATGTGACTAATAATTAATTTTATTTTGTCCTATGTGTATAAAATAGTATAAATTATATTATAAATAAATACGAAAATTGATTCATCAAATGACTAAGAAAATGAGTATCAGTCATATACAGATTTTCGGAAGTACAACTGTCCAATTACTCGCGTAATATTCGGCCTTCATTTAATCTCGCTGCGTTCAAGTGGCGTATATTCAAATGAAATTAACTTCTATTGCAGGCCGCTGACTCAATGCACAACGTAACAACCTTAGTCATGGCCAGCAGGGAAGTCTTAATTACTGGAGATTTATACATTTGATATGTATTCCACTATGTCTTTTTTTTTGCATTCCATAATGTTATTGGTACCCATAATGTAACTTGTATCCCAAAATGCTTTTCTCTATCACACACAGTATAATATATTT
>NW_022696035.1:823240-839961 GCF_011630105.1 Anneissia japonica
TCATTTGGTAGAATATCAGAATCAGTGTCTGTAGTAACACCAAGAGGCCCAACATCATTATCTTCATTGACATTACTTTCATTATCTGAGGAAATAAATCAACACTAAAAATAGCCTAGACCAGATAAAAAAAAAATCAGAAAAAAAAAATATCAGTTTATTATTGATTAAATCTTAAGCTGGCAAGCATAGCCAACAGCGATGATGATGGCATAATTAATGTCGAAATATTGAATCTCAAACAACAGGCCTTAGGCCCTAGTCTAGCCTGGTCGTAATTTAAACTTCAGTTATTTTCTGGGCTGGCTGCTAAAAGGCCTAATCGAAAAAATAGGCCTAGGCCTAGGCGTAGCACCATAGCTGCCTAGGCTAGACTTATTAGAAGTTGACCTGATTATACCAGCGTCACCGTAGCACGTAGGCCTATCGCCTAGGGCTAGCCCTAGGCCCTATACCTCTTACGTTTCACCACACTAGGCCTAGTTTAATAATAGGTAGGCCATGATTAACTAGGCTACGCTAAGCCTCCCCTACCTCTTCTAGGCCTAGGCCTAGTCTCTTATTTGCATGTATTTTTTTTTCGCTTGCCAAAATTCTTATTTATATTATTCGAATTCTACAAATGTTCTTACCATTCTTTGGTTTTTTTACGATGCCAAAGGCAAATAAGCCTGTGGGTCGCTTCAGTTTATCTTTATCTTTATTAATATTAAACATTCTTCTTGTTAACGAACGGAACGATGATGGAAAGAAGGGGTCGGGGGGTTGATCAATTTTTACCGCTCTGACCACACGCGTGCATAGACCACACAGACGAAGATGTTTCCGAAATCCTCCGAAAAACTTCTGTGGCCAATCAGCGATTGACTTGATGAAAAAAAAATAAAGCTGTAATCGACTCACAATCACCCAATCAGAACTTGTCTTTCAACAATGGTAGGGAAAGGCCAACAAACAACAACCGAACAGACCGTGAGGTATGAAGCTCGACTGCGGTGTGAAGCACAGTGTCGCCTACCAAAATGCTTTCCGTCAGGTATCGCGCTATATGCTAGGCCCCCTGTAGGCCACTGTCTACTTATATATTGTCGCATCGTTGTTTACAATTTTAGATATCTTTGTTTTCTTATTTTGTTTCTAAAGACAATACCTAGCCTTCTCCTCTGTATGTAAAACGATGAGTAAGTAATTGCAAGGCCTAGGCTATACTTATACAGTAATTTATTGATCGTTTTTTTGAGTTATAGAAATAATTTTTATGCTAGGCCCTAGCCTACAGGCGGATAAAATATTCTGACAGCCTGCAATTTTTACCGGTTACCGGCTATTAACAACAACCCTGTGAATGGATTGCAGACCCCAGAATACAAATAGAAGAATAAGCAACATACAAATGTATTTTATTTTTATTTTATTTTATTCCTTTCAGCCAGTTCAATATTTGACACAAATAAAATAAAAAAGATATTTGCCAAATGTAATGCAATTCATAAGTAAAACTTTGGAATTATCTATTTTGAGAGAGCAGCTTAGCTCAGTTGGCTAATCTGGTGGTAGCCACTGATAGTGCACTAAACCGTGGAGATCTTTTGGTCCCCGGTTTCAATTCCCATCGCTGCCTCTCCTTGTGTATTTCAGCTAGAGGTGAGACGTTTAAGCCATTTTTCCTGTGTGCATTATGGGCAATATGCACGTCAAAGAACGTAGTTAGGTTCTTTGGAAAAGATTAAGGGATTGTCTCCCGGTGTACTGCCCAATCACTACCAGAAGGACCCCACTGGAAATAAGTCTTCTTCAGACTTTTGTGAGTTACCCTTGGTGTTTACTATAAAGTAATTCCATCCATCCATCGCAAGGCAATATGCTAATTAGTGAATCTTTTTGAAACAGGTCCTTGCTACCAGCTCGGATTCAATGCTAGGTGGCCGTGACTTTGATCGTCTCATTGCCGAACACTTTGCATCCGAGTTCAAAACCAAGTACAAGATCGACGTAAAGTCAAAGATACGTCCGTGGCTTCGCGTCCAACAAGAGTCTGAGAAGCTTAAGAAATTGATGAGTGCTAACTCCGTTAAAATTCCAATGAACATCGAATGCCTAATGAACGATATAGACGTGACGGGCAAACTTCAAAGGTAAGGAACTATAGTTTTCATAAGGAAATGAAGGTAGGATTTTCCTCCATCTAGTATCTTTACCACCAGCTTTTTAGTTGTCCTGTAAAAAATTACTTAAAAATAACTTAAAACCATGCAAAAGCTTACCAATATTTTTATAAGTTTTTGGAAATTAATTTATTATCATTATTTTCTGTTTTTAGTATTATTTTATTTTCATAACACCTCAAAATTTGTTTATCTTTGTATTAGGTGATTAAAATTAAAAAATTAATTAATTTAACATGATTAGTTTTATACCATTACGTTACATTCCACCAGATGTAAACATGTATTTTAAAATATATTTTATTGAAATTTCATAACATTCTTTAAATGTTAGTTACAAATTTGGAATGCTTTCATGATTAGATATATAATGATATAATGTATTTTAAAATGTAATTTACATTTTTTTTTAAATTATTTAGGTCAGAATTTGAAGAAATGGCTTCACCCTTATTTGATAGAGTAGAAATAGTTTTAAAGAAACTCCTGGAACAAAGTAGTAAGTATTATATTCACATTTAATACCTATATATATATATATATTTCTATTTATTTATTCATATTTTATTTGTTTGTTATAATTTATTTCACTATATTTCATGATTTTAATCTTGATATAGAAATGATGTGACTGTTTATCCATTCTCTGAGAAGTTCTGGCTCAACTCCTCTTTATCGCTTCAACTACCTTCCCTTAGGTCTAGTGTCTTACTAGAACCTGTTGTCAAGGTCTTTGAAGTATATTGAGGTGGTTGATCTGGGGGCTGATTCCTTCCAAGCTGGACCCTGGATCGGCAGGTCTACTTTAAATAGATGTGTCTAGAGCTTGGTGCCAGTTTGTGTTGGGATCTGTCTAGGCTCAATGGAGAGGAAACACTATCTGATCTATTTTCTATATAGAAATAATTATAAATATGTAAATTGTTTTAAATAGCATATAATTAAATAGTATTACAGTGTTAGTATGTGAGATCTCAAAACAAAATGAGATGCATCATTGGTGAAATGATATATTCACCAAAATAGGTCAGTAAAAAATTTTGAATAACCTTATACTTATATTTTATGATTGTATACTTTTTTTAAGAGAATTTTCTTACTAAAACAGTATTCTGTAATTCTATTCTTGTTATTTGTACAGGTTAGTATATCTTTAAGGCCGATTTTCTCAAAATTTGGTTGTCATACACCTAAATTTTAAATGCCCACATTTCTGCATCTACTTATCCTAGGGAAGCTATTCAAAGACTAAATTTTCATTTTCTGACCATGAGACCCATTTTGTGGTGAGACCTCGCATATATTATTATATTTACTAAATACAGTAGAACCTCGTTTTTACATACCCCAGTTATACGAATCCTCGGTTTTACGTACGCCTCGTATCGACGATGACGTCATCAAAAACCCCAAAAATATTCAAAACAAATGGCCCTTTTTAGAGCAAATCATAAGTAAAAAGACTATAACAATAAACTATAACAATATACAAACCATAATGCAACATATTTTTATTAAACAGCAACACATGGTTTTATTGGTAGGCCTAGAGAGGCTAGGTCTAGCCTAGGTAACATCGTTTGTTCATAACATACGTTTATTAAGCGTTACGTAGGTATTTAGGTCAAAGGTTATCACAAATTTAACCTAACCTCAATTTTACGAATCCTAGATTTACGTACGACCTCTGGTCCCGTACCGTACGTAAAATCGAGGTACTACTCTATATAGTCAAATTACACTTTTACAATAGCCCAGAAATCTGTCGCTTTTATTGTTTCTCAAGCAACCTGTCGTTGTTACAGAATCTAACAGTGTGCAATCTTGCATTGCAATTAAAATAATTTTAACAATGATTTCTTTTACAGAATTGAAGCCAGATGATATTTACTCGGTAGAGATTGTCGGTGGGTCAACTCGTGTACCAGCTGTCAAAGAAATTATTCAGAAAGTGTTCAAGAAAGATTATAGCACCACGCTAAACCAAGACGAGGCAGTTGCCCGTGGTTGTGCTTTGCAGGTATGAATTGAACAAGGAAACCTGGTTAGATCGTTTGGTTTTAACTCCTGGTGGTTTTTGGCAGAAATAAAAAATGATTTTCATTTCCTCTGCCACATATAAACAATAGTGAATTGATGTCACGGTAACAATATCAAGTTCAAGTTCGTTAGTAGGGCGCTTTCGATTTGCATGATGACGCAACGCTAGAATGGAATCACTCATGCATGACTATCAACATATTGACATTGTGAATGCTAGATATGATTGCGAAATGCATGTAAACAACACATTTTTGGTGATCTAACAACTAGAAAGAACACGATAGAAAGTACCATAAAACATACAGATGTTTAAATAAGAGTTAAAATAATATTTTGATAAGTGGAAGAATGCCAGCGATTAAAATAATTTGGTTTTTATCGAAGATAAATTCAGCTAGCCTCTAGCGCGGTAGACCATGCTGCTGCACTGTCGGTTGTGCTAGGCCTGGCCGCCGTCAGCCTATCGGCGCTCAATTGAAAGGGATAACTAGTTTACGAATTTTTTTGAAATTTATGAACACACCTTAGTAGCAAGGAATATGTAAAATGGAAGTTTTATGGTAAAAAGCATCCCATTTTCAGGCAACAGAAATAAAAGGAAATAGTAGTCTTTTAATTAATGCTGAATTATGGAATACTGAATACTTTCCAGAAGAAAAAAAATACTGATGTTTATGTTTTATTGTATTTTTTTATAATTCTTTTCTCTTGCAGTGTGCGATGTTATCACCAACTTTCCGAGTTAGAGAGTTTTCAATCACTGATCTTCTTCCTTATTCCATCAATTTACAATGGCCTACTGATGAAGAGGAGGAACCAGGGTAGGTGTTAAATTTATTAAATTAGATTAAATTTGATTGGTTGTTTAATTAACCAATCAGTAATCATCCTTTAAACCAATTATGTTCACTTATTTAAAGTGCTTCTATGCTTATTATTGGCTACTTTTTTTACTCTTGACAATGAAAAATAATTGTACTTTAGTCTATTTGGTGACTAAAGGTAATTATAACCCCCCCCCCCCCCCCTAAAAGATAGTAAAACCATCTATCTCAAGGCACTGCAAGTCCATGCTAACTATATGCATCCTCATTTCTTTATAACCATTGGAGTGATAAACACTTTTGAAGATAAAAATTGCAGTACAAGATACGTTTACAAAGTTTTTGGACAATTCTGGACGAAATTGCTTTTGTATTTTTTGTATTGTAATGGGTTTTTCTTTTTTTTTTTCATTTTTTAGAACTGCAGAAATTTTCCCCCAAAACCATGCTGTACCATTTTCAAAGATGTTAACGTTTTATCGAAGAGAAGCCTTTGAACTGCAGGCGACCTACTCCAAGACACCTAACCTCATATACTCCGATCTGAACATAGGTAAGAAATTACAAACCAACTTCATCAAAGGGGATTATGTTAGTTTAAATTTATGTGAGCACAGTCGACCATGAGTCTCCGCTTTGGTAACCTATGCCCCTAGCCTTCGGGCAAATGCAATCTTCTCCTTTATTATTTATAAATATAATATAATGTTCATATAAAAAAAAAATAAAAAGAAAAAAAATTGTAAAAGACAATATGAATAATCAGCAATATGGTTTAACCAAGTTAATGATTGTATTTGTAATAGGTACATTTAAGGTTTTGAATGTGAAACCCGGATTTGATGGTGAGAGCTCGAAATTAAAAGTGAAGGTGCGTATCGATGGACATGGAATTTTCACTGTGTCGTCAGCGTCCATGATCGAAAAAATAGCAGCGAGTGAAGACGCAGCTGACGAGGCTGATAAGAAAGATAACGAAACACCCATGGAAACGGATCAAGAAACTGTTGCCAATAGTGATACTCCAGCTGAAGAGGTGAGCTTATAAGCATTATTGCAAGAATAAGCATTATTAATGAAGTTCGTGTTAACTCGTTGACTGCCAGAACTTTTTTTTTAGGTTCTTTCCCATTTGCCAAAAAAACATTACATGTACAGATATACTTTTTAAAAAATTTATCTAGTGATATATCACCAAAATGGTGGGAAAATATTGGAGAACGAGTAAACTCGTCGCCGGCAGTGGAACAGTACTTTTTATTACTTCTGTCAATTGCGACTTTTCTCGTTCACTTTTTGCATTGGTTGGTATATCTTCAGAGGGCTTCCTCACTTGTGCAAAGGAATGTATTGCCGGCAACGTAACACAACAAACGTACATCCGTTATTTGTACATTATTGTCTAAAGGTGCATCTTACCCAAATTATCAGCCGTTAAGTCTGTGGTTCTGCAGTGTATACAATAAAGTAATAAACGCTAGAATGTTACCCCGGTTTCGATAAGTATAGTTGTCCGTAGCGGCTTCAGCAACACCGTATGTGACGAGTATACTCGTCGCTGATAGTGAACGTGTTAAGGACCTACACTCAGGTTATACGATTTCTTAAATTGACCCACCTAATTTTGAAAAAATTTGTGTTATACACCATTCATTCAGCCTTTTTTTTTTGGTGAATCAATGAAAATGTCAGTTTTATAAAAAAAAAAATGTATTTTTAAATAATAATCTCAATATTACCTTTGATTTGAATTGGCAAATTGTTTTATTTAACTTTTTTTTTTACATTAACTGCTGTCCAAACATTTTAGTTTTGCACTACAGCCCTTCAATAAATTAATAATAGTATTTAAATATTTTAGACTCCAGAGACACCAGCAACACCCGCCAGCCAAGAAGATGAGTCGATGAGTGTTGATGACTCCTCCCAGCCGAACGGAGAGCAAGCGCCCTCTGGTGATGCAGCGAAGGATGACAGTAAAAAGGAGGAAGTGAAGAAGGATAAAGAAGTGAAAAAGAAGAAGAAAACCACAAAACAACATGAGCTGCCAATAGAGGCATTAGTCCATGAACCGCCATCGTCCAAGCTCACTGAATTTTGTGAAATGGAGGTGAGTGCCCATATATGGGTCTCTTATACACATCTAGATGTGTATAAGAGACAGGAATTGAAGCCAGATGATATTTAATATTCAGCATGAAGCAGTCAATAAATAAATAACTCCAATCCAATCTAAAATACTTGACAAAAACAATATCAACAGTGAACACTTGACTATTATGAAACAAAATCATTATTTTCATAATACCTATAATAAACTAGAGCAGTCGCTCTATAGTGCATACCTACACCCTGTGCCTAAATGCAGTACCAACAATATGCAGGCCGTGTATAATGGCGGAGGTAATAAGAATGATGTTTTGCCCTACCTGACGTGTTAGAATACTCTGTATGTTTTCCAATACTTACGAAGATACGGCAAAACCATCACTCATATGAAATTTCCTGATACAAAACAACATGGAAACTAAATGGGAAAAACCCATAAAACAGCAAATGGCCACATAATGCAAAACTATTTAAAATTAAAACGGAACAGTAGAGAAAATCCGATCAGAATGACAAAATAAACTAAGCATCCACTGGAAGGAATTCCAATATCTGCAGACGAATCCGTTTCGGCCTTCCAGGCCTCATCAGTGCAGCTAGGGTATAGGCCCAAACGAAACGTTCGACCAGCTTAGGTAGGGCCCAAACTAGTCCCACGACCACTAATGATTACAGAGCCAAACCAAGGCAATATATATACGCAGCCCAAGTGTGAATGCATATATATATATATATATATATATGATAAAATACAGTAATAATGAATCTCATTCAGTTATTGTGGTCTTTATCAAAGCTAAAATATTGTGGTTTGTTTATTTCAGTTCAAGATGCAAGCAAATGATAAACAAGAGCGAGATAAAAGTCATGCCAGGAATAACGTGGAAGAGTATGTATACGAAATGAGGGGCAAAATATGTGAACAATTGGAGAAATTCATTAAGGAGGAGGTAAGTTTATCAACAGCGAATCTTAATAATTTTTTATCAGTAGAAAGCTATTAAACCCTGGGAAAAAACCCATTGAACCCTGGGAAAAATCATTGAACCATGGGAACAATAAACCATTGAACCCTGGGAACAATAAACCGTTAAAACCTGGCAAAAAACGTTGAACCCTGGGAAAACCCATGAGTAATTGGGAAGTTGCTGATTTTCATGAGATCGTCCAGACTTGTGATTACAGTCACAGAAAATTCAGTACAGTGATATTAATTGAACTATATATCATCAAAAGTCTGTTTAATAATCAAAAATTCGGTGCGGCGCTTATTCGAGAGCGGCGCTTGTAAAAAAATATTGGCGTGGTGCTTTCTGTGTCCGTTCCCATGTTACCTATTTCTGTGTGTTTCTTATGTGGATGATGATGATGAATAAAGAACAAATTTAATTGATTTTGCAGGAACGAGAAAAGTTTGCCAAACTTTTAGACGAAACCGAAAACTGGTTGTATGAAGATGGCGAAGATGAGGAAAAGAACATGTACATAAAGAAACTAGATGAACTGAAGGTAATAGTATGTTATCGTATTTTGAACAAGTGTGTAGTATGGTTTTTATTTGCTGATTGGAAGTCATGCGAAGACCTAAGTTGTGGAACTTGTTGCCTTTACTCATACATGAATCTCCTTCAGTCACCGTTTTCACTCGATTGAAGACTCCCCTGTTTGTTTCTTAATTGTATTGTACATCACTGTTTTATTTCCATGACAGAGAGAGCTTTAATTAGGATAGGGGGCGCCTGAACTGAGACACAACAGGTTCTGACCAGGGTTCAATTAGATCAATCCCTGGTTGGCGACGAGGGCGTATCCCCATACTGCGATTTGAGTGCTAGCTTGGCTTGGTACTTTCATTTTTATTCTTTTTTTTTTTGTTTTTATTCTTTCACATTTCCAAACATCTCTACATAGACTTCTTGTATTTGCACTATATAAATTTAAAACCATTAACCATAATTAGTAGTAGAATTTCCACAGTGCATATCTATCCTAAATATAATTTCTTTTCAGAAACATGGAGACCCAGTAGTGATGCGATATAAGGAAAGTCTTGATCGACCCGAGGCGTTTGATGCATTAGGGAAGGCACTTGTCCATTATAACAAAATATTGGAATCGTATAAGAGAGGGGTATGAAATTTTTTTTTTTTATGGCAATTTTAAGTATATAATAGTTACTACTTCTGCTTTCTTGTGTTTCATCTTAAGGGCTTAAATGCAAGAATAAGAAAAGCGAATCGTCTTTTGAATGAGACGTTAGACCTGTGTGCTATATGGCCTGCAGGCATGTTAAAGAATGCTATACACTATTAATGTTCACAACAAATATATTACTTGTTTATGAAAATGGGGCGAAATCATATTATGTTAGAGACCCTATTAGGGGGACACCTTTGGGACCCAAAAAAGTGTCTCCTTAATAGGGTTGTCCCCTGAATAGGGATGGGCTGTTGTGCTAAAAGATATACTTTACCTGTGTGTTTCGTCTCTTTTGCACAGGATGAATTGTATAACCATATTGATAAAGCTGAGATGGAGAAAGTTGAAAAAAAGTTGGCGGAGAAGACAAAATGGCGGGATGAAAGTTGGAATAAACAGAACCAACTGGGGCTTACCGATAATCCAGTCGTAACTGCAGCTCAAATCAACACCGAGCTTGGAGTATGTTTTATTTTTAAGGATGATTTATGTTTTTAAATAATTTTATTTATTTCATGATAATTTATAGTAAATGGGCAGATGCATGGGGTTGTGATAAAATATAATTAATAAAAGTAAATACTTAATATATAATAAAAAGTTATAAATAAATATATTATAAAAATAAAAGTAAATAAATAAGCATTTCATATAAATGATTAAATTAAGACCAAAAATTAAACAACATGTAAATAGCCAATCACATAATTGTTTTCTGTATGTTTATATTTTGAGCGTGTGTAGATTTTTGAGTGAAGGTTAAAATGTATTATGAACAAAGCATCACTTTCAATTATTATTTCAAATATAGTGAAATAATGTTGAATTCAGAGATGCTGATAGCAAACCTTAGTGGTAGTTTGCCGAACTAGTTCTGCCTTATGAGCAAAGTTTGCCATACGCCACCAAACATTGCTTTTCCATATTAAATTTAATTTTTGCTACTAGACATTCTGTGTGATGTACAGTTAAATCATGCCTAAGTCAAACTCATTTTACATGCCAAATTGTTGTGTTTTCTATCTAAGTATCTGTAAGTCAAATTTTGTCAAAGTCGAACTGTTCTTTCAATGCCATTTTGGATTTAACTTAGGCAAGTTCAAATGTTATTGTCATATTAAGCTTCGTACTAAATATCCCAAGCAGTATGGTGTTAAATTGTTTATTCTTCCTGGTCAACATTTATTCAACTAAAGCTGTTTCCACACTATCAAAACTTGTGTGACAAATGAATGTGATATGCCCATATTTTGATGTAGCATATGACATCATCATGCCCATATATGGGCTTGTCACACAAACTT
The DNA here is from genome assembly GCF_011630105.1 of Anneissia japonica. Classification (NCBI taxonomy): domain Eukaryota; kingdom Metazoa; phylum Echinodermata; class Crinoidea; order Comatulida; family Comatulidae; genus Anneissia; species Anneissia japonica. The sequence goes on from NW_022696035.1 coordinate 833,885, forward strand.
GTCACATAACATTTGATTGTGTGGACACAGTTTGAAGCAAGTCTTGGGTAATTTGATCAAAGAGAATATTACACAACATGTCCACACTGGATTTTATTTTGTTAAAATCACCCTGTGCATGGTTAGTTTGACCAAATATTAATCCATTCCAAAGACAGACTTTCAGAGGTTCTTTTCACACTAATAAATGTGATATGCCAGTATTTGTGTGTAATAGCATCATGCCCAAATATGGGTATTTTACACAAATTTGTCACATAAATTTTGATCGCGGAGAATATTACACAGCGTGTCCACGCTGGATTTTTTATTTCGTAAAAGTCACCAATGCATGGTTAGTTTGACCAAGTATTAATCCATTCCAAAGACTGTTTTTTTTTAAAGGTCTGTCAACATTTATACATGTGATATGACATCATGCCCATATATGGGCACTTCACTCAAATTTGTCGCATAAAATTTGATAGTGTGGGCCTAGGTTAAGGCAATGTATACAGTTTTAAAAAATTAATAGTTTTTTATAACCGCTTTTTTAATACTTTTTTTACAGCTTCTTAAGGCAATCTGCGAACCAATCGTCACAAAATCAAAACCCAAACCGAAGGAAGAGCCTCCTAAGGATAAAGAGAAAGAGACGAAAGAAGGAATGCCGGAAAATACCACGGAAGTAAAGATGGAGGAAGGAACACCAGTTGATCCATCTGCACAGCAGGAAACCCCAGCAACAAACGAAGGTGATTCGCAAATTAAGATGGACCTAGATTGATAAAAATTCTTTGGATGTTGAGCCTGGCGCACGCTGTGTCGGCTTATGGCCGATGATATAGTCCGCGCTCCTCCGTTCATGCTATGCGAAAGGCTACGTGAGCGCTTTCTTGATGCAACACCAGTCCATTGACCGATGGGCAGTCTCGAGCAGATAGTCGCTGAAAGTTACCTGGCACATGGTGCGTGGTTTCGTCGCAGTCTCCTTAAATTGCGTCATATGCCGACGCAGCGTTTGTCAGGCTCTGATAATTCACGAGCGATTTGCGGAAAAAAAAAAGATAAACAATTTTTTGGAGATATTTGTCTATGCGTTAAATGCTTTGTAAGCCTGCTATAAAATTTTCTTGATTTCAAAAAACTTGAATCAAATTGAAGATTACTCTAAGCGTATGTGTTTACATCAGATGTTGGAACACCCGGTACAGTGGTAGAAGATCTATCTATACATTTAATGTTAATTTTATTACTGCTATAGAAATTCTACATTAATTCTGAGTATCTTGAATTAAAATAATGGTGTACAACAGATTTGTATAAGTGAGGCATTGTATTATTATTTGTCTGGTGTTTTACATTTATTTTTAAACCTGCCGAAGAATTCCCTGAAGTGATTTCAATTATTTTAATTCTCTAGTGGTTCCATTAATGTTTGTCTTTGTGATCAATCTTTGTACAGTATCCCTGTAACATATCTTATCTTTTCCCATCCTTAACCATCTCTTCTATAGCATCATCCCCCTCTAATCCTCACCTATACTGTCCCATTTTTTTCTTCTTATACCCTCCCCTATTCTCTCTTCCCTTTACCCTGCCCCTTCCTCCTTCTCTCTCTTTCCTCTCACCACTCCCATACTATCCCACCCTCTCCACCTCAAACGAAATGTGGTGTTTAATGACGGTGTCATGGATGTAAGTACATAATGTCTAATGTCATTGGCCTTCTTATAGCTTCACATAAATAATTATTTTCAGGGAGTTGGATGGGGGTGGGGGGTTGGATTTGGTGCAGTTTCCATAGTGGTGCAAATATGACCAAATCAATCTGTCATTTTTAAAATGTTGCAAATATCTTGCAGTTTTTTGCTTTAATATGTTTTCAAAGTTATAGACCAAAATACTATTATTTAACATTCTGCAGTATATGAGTTATGCACAATGAATGATATTTCGTTTAGTTTATATAATAGGCTGCCTATGGAATGTACCCTTTTGACTGTTTAAAGCAAATATAAATCAAAAGATTTGAATATAAAATTGGAATAATTTACGTTGACGTACAAATTGTATTTTGAAACCGTATATGGAATAACATGCATATAGCTGCCACTATATCGTCTAGTTAAGTAAAACTGTGAAAGTATAGTTGAAAAAATTAAAATTATACTGTACAATAAAAGTGAGAAACATGAACTTGCTTTATGTGTATCAGTTTAGCGTCATTAGATCAGTTTTTTCTCATTAAAACAGCGACGGATCCTGGGGTGGGTAGAAATTGAGTGCTCGCCATACCCACTCCGAGCTCATCCCAACCCCCACCTCCTAGCAGTAGCTAGTAAAAAAATACTAAGCAGGTTTTGAAACATTTAGATGGATTGCTAACGACCATGGTTACATCCAAACCTTCCCCACCCCCTATCAATATTTCAGATCATAGGTTTTTGATTGTCACTTTTGTCACCCGGGCAAAAACTTTCTGGATCCACCACTGATAGATGTCGCTGTACCACAATGTTATAGATATTCAAACACGGGGTTGTTATTGTCTCCACATTCCTACCAAATTTGATACTTGTAGAACTCTGGCGAGACTATTATGGCTGAGCGGGTCAAGGCAGGGGAAACACAAACTACAGCCATAACATCGGCGCTCGTTCAAGCGGCACGCTCCTCTATTATCCTTTTGGTGGAATAAGCCTTTTCAGATAATTACTAAAAACGTAGGCCCATTGTATACAGTAGGCTCGTGCACATGAACCCAGTACAGTACATCATTGTAAGATGAGTAGGGGATACCCAGTTCTTTACAGAAGAAGTAGCTAGTACCAATTGACAGGGTATCTCAGACACAAGAACTTCACAGAAAGAAGGAAGTTTTGTATGGTGTCCACACTTCGAGAAAAGCGTGTAAAATGCTATATAAATCTAACTACATTACAGTACATACATTAAACATAGGAACACAGGTTGGAGTGTTAACACTTTTCATTTATATCTCTAAAAATGGGGTGCGGTGACCAAGTGAGCCACAATCTGTTCGCTGAGGAAGCAGACGAGATGACAGCCAAAGCTACGAGGTAACATATTGTACAATCGACAGCATAATACAAGCCATGCTACTAATAGTAATCATGTTGATCAATATATTACCAATGCCAGTGGTGGCGCCAGGTTTTGCCCGACGGGGGCTGGGGGTCCGAGGTCCCAGACGGAAAAAGTGGGCGTAGTTAGGCGTCGCTCAAAATCTCTAGAAAAGTGAAAATTTCGGGGTTTAAAATGCTTGTTTTTGGAATCTACTAATATGTAGAAAATACATTATATACATCTTTTTTTCTCCCCGACGGATTGTGGTCCCCCCCCCCGGGATTGGGAGAAGCTCTCCCAGACGGGGGCCCTTCCCCTCCCCCGTTGGCGCCACCCTTGACCAATACAAAATTAATATTGTAAAGCTCTGTCCAGAAACAAAAACGGTGGCATTCCCATATATAGTCATGATGTGCGCATATATAGTCATGATGTGCTATATATGGTCATGACGTGATGTCATCATGGGCATATTTAGGTTTGTCGCGTGTACTTGCCAACTACACTTTTATTACCATACTAGTATTATTACTATTAGTATTGTTAAAATAAATATTACTATTAATGTTGTTGTTGTTATTACCTTTATTATCGTCATAATGACTGATTAGTATTATTAAAGTAAATATTATTAATTTATTGTCGTTATTGTTGTTTAATATTATTGTTGAAGTAGAATGTTGTGAGTAAACAGAAGACGAACACATTAATAAATAACGCTTTTTAATTCATAGGCAATAGCATTCAAATCTCTTTTGGTAGTGTGGTGGTCCTGTTTTACTAAAATATACTGTACTTTATTTGAATCATGATATTGAAGAAAAAGGATGCAAAAACTACAGAGATTTTCATTATTAATAACTTGTGGCCGAGTTGACTTGTGGCCGAGTTGGCTTGTGGCCGAGTTGGCTGTAGCCGAACTTTTTGTGGCCGAGTTGATTTGTGGCCGAGTTGACTTGTGGCCGAGTAGACTTGTGGCCGAGTTGACTTGTGGCCGAGTTGACTGTGGCCGAGTTGACTTGTGGCCGAGTTGACCTGCACCCTTTACTCATAGCTCCATAACGTCATTTATGTATTGTCATAGTTTTTCGTTTCATTTGTGTTATTCATTTCAAACCTTCATTTTCTTCATATATTTTTCTTTTCGTTTTTTCATTATCTTTCGTTTATTTTACCCTTTCTTTTGGTGTTATCTTTTGTTTTCTTTACTTCTCATTTTATTATTTATTTATATTTTATCGTTTCTTTTCATTTCCTTTCATCTAATGTTTTATACTTTCTCCTTTTGCATTTATCAGAGCGCATCTTTCTTTTCGTAATTTTTCTGTTATTTTTTTATCTTACTTAGTTTTTTTTTCATTTTATCTCTTATTTTCGTTTATCTTTCTTTACCCTTTCTTTTTTCTTATTGTTATCTTTTATTTTCCTTCTCATTTTATCATTTATTTCTTGTTTATCTTTTCTTTTATTTTTGTCTTTTGTTTTATATTTTCGCCTTTACATCTTATCAGAGCGCATATTTCCTTTATTTTTAACTTTCCGTTTCTTGTTTATCTTTTCTTTTTTATTCTGTTCCGTCTTTTTCTCTTCTTTTCATTTATCTCATAGTGTATTTTCTTTACGTTTCTTTTAATGTTCTTTTTTCCCTTTTCTTCTAATGTTATCGTTTATTGCTTGTTTATCTTTTCATTTCCTTTCGCCTTATGGTTTATATTGTACCCTTTACACATTATTAGATCGCATCTTTACTTTATTTTTATCTTTCCGTTTGTTTTTTTTTGGTTTTTTTTTTGGTTTTTTTTTTTTATTGGTTTTTGTTTTCTTTTTATTCTTTTTCATGTTACCTTTTATTTTCTTTCCATGTCATATCAGTGTGTATCTTTCTTTCTTTTGATTGTTCCTTTTATTTTCCTTATTTTTCATTTTATTTTCTTTGCTTTCACTTTTTTTTCACCACTCCTGGTTATCCTTTAGTTACCATCATCATTATTATAATTTATAATCACCATCGCCATCCTCATCATCATAAAGGAATGCCGCTTTAAGAATTGTTTTTGATACCACTCCAGGTGACGTTTTACATATAAACATTACTCAATGGAGTTGAAATAGGAAGGAGACTTTACAATTTATAACAAAATAATGTGAGTACAATATTAAACATTTTGCATCTTTAATTTAATAATTATATAAGAATTCTGTCGTCGTTACGAATATGGTTATTATTTTGACTAAGTTTGTTAGGCAGCCGCATTGAAGGCTTTGACAATTTAGTCGATAGAAGCATACACTGAAATGGCTGCATTCTATTCAAAAACATACATTCCAAATGAATCGCTAAAACCAGCGTGACCACGGAAAAATAAAAATTCCAAAGATTGAGTCTAAAAATCCAAAGATAGCATTAAAAAATCCCAAGATTTGCAAAATATTAGTATATATATACACATACAAATTCATTTTAAATTCAAATTTTATGGCTTTTTCTGAATTCAATGAATTTTATATTGTACTGTAATTTCTACTGTATAATAAACAGTATTTGGATTTACAAGACCAATAATTTGGTTTTTTTTAACTGAATTGAATTTTATGAAGTCGCGGTGGGGGTGGGGGGAGGTGGGATGAAGATGTCTTACATCAATTTAAAAATCATATAAATAAAAGAAAAAATGCAATTGTGGTTATTATATTTGTATTAAACAGAAAATATTCCAGTAGCATAAAAAACGTCATTCTGCCAATGGGAGACAAGAGGTTTAACTTAAAAATGCACACTATTTAGGAAAAAGATGAGAATGTATCTAAACAACAGTCTGATCCAAAGAATTGAAAAAATATACTCAGCCTGCAGTGGGTCTCTTATATTGAACAAATAAACAGCCCTCATTCACAACTGTCAAAAATCCCAAGAACCCATGGTGTTATTAAATATCCCATGTCAAAAACTGTCCACTCCTGTGGCCTTCATCAGCGAGAATGAGGAAAACATCATGAATCAATATATA
>NW_022696035.1:840270-843322 GCF_011630105.1 Anneissia japonica
GTATAGGCCTGTTGCAGTTTTTTAATGTAAGACTACGGTTCCAGCTCTAATCATCACCGCTACCATCATTATCATCACCATCATTATCATCATCCTCATTATTATCATAAAGGCACTTTAGATAAATAATAATGAATTGTTTTTGGTATCGCTCCAGGTGTCGTTTTACATATAAACATTACTCAATGGAGTTGAAAGACTACTAAGGAGACAAGTAGTTGTGTTTAAATTAATACGGTCAATGGAATAATACAATAGAACGCAACTGTCAGAAAGGCAATAATGTATGATATGAGTGCGAAATCAAGAGAAACATACAAATTTGAATATGCGCTATTCTACTTTATTAACACTTCTTCTAGTGCTAAGAGACAAACTTAGCATATTGAGCTATGAAAACATAAGTATAGAAATTAAGCGTATAAAGTCAAGCGATTTGCGAAGTATGGAAATATAATAGGGACCGAACCTATCGTTTTGACACTCACGAAAAATTATCAAGTGAATGAGTGTCTTTCGCAAATCTAGATACTTGTATAAAAATGATATTTCTACACAAGCCCGGAAATACCAATCACCTGATATCATTATACAGTAGTCACCTTATTCTAAAAATGCAAGTTCATCAAAAATAAAATGTTTGTTTCAGTCTAATCTTGCTAATTTTCAAGCCTTAACAATAAGGACTATAGTACGGCAAGTTGTTGCCTAGATAAGAAAGCAGTACTACACCCTGCCAGCCATCGTACGTTTCCGGATTATATTTCGTTGAAACCAATGTTTTAACTATGAATCACTAACTACTATACTACTATAGTATTAACATCAAAATCGTTAATCTAGATTACCAACGTTCCTAAATGGTAGTCGTCGTATTTACAGTGTAAAATAATATAGTCTAAAATATATACATTTTGATCTACTGCGGCTACATATTATATTCTCTTAAATCATAAATAAATCAGAACTTAAATTATCTACCAATAAATATATGGGATAATCGCTTTGATGTAAAAATAATATTACCAATTTCAACATGTTTCAATAAACAATTCTTAATTACATGTAAATTAATTAATTCTAGGAAATTACACCTACTCATTAATATACGGGTGTGAAATTCTGAATTTTAAACGTAGAATACTGTTTTTGGTTTAGGAGTTAGAGGTCGAGAATAGTAGATGGAATAAGATTCCATTCCAGTGTCGTTTGTAATAGCTCTGTAATTTTTTTTCGATCGAATATGAATTCCATTTTACATTGATTTGTCCTTTCTTTTCTCAGATCAGAAATCGATTTAATCCAAAATTGTATTATACTCTTCCTTGCATTTACAAATTTTATTTATCATTATGTAACCTACTAAACACAAAAAGTACAAATTGTGTTTAATTTGCTGATGTTAACGGCTAATATATCGACAAATAAGCACGGTTTTTTAAATGCTTCAATTAATTCATTTTACACTTTTCTCAAGACATTTTATAGAAACTTAAATAATTTTTTACTCTTGCTCAACGCAAAGTTTTCAACTTACATTTCTGTAAAAAAATGTAAAAATATAGTAAAAATGTTTTATTAAATTTTGAGCATTGTATTTTTATAAAGCTGGGTGGTTGAGGTTCTCATGCTAACGCAATAGTGATTAGGTTTGCTTTTGAGTTCCTTTCCAACAACTCGGTGGATTGTTTACCGTCTTATTTTGACAATAAAAAATAAAAAGAATAAATAATAAAAAGAGAATTGATTATTTGACAACACTGGATCTTTATTGTATTATTATATAATCGCCAGTGGCCTATATATTGATGATGAATAAAACCCCAGTTAGGGTAAATAAATTGAAACGTAAAATTTGATGGTACATTATTATTACTTTATTATTACTATTCTATAAATGTTGGACGCCGTATCCGAGGTTACACATAAAATTACATTTCAAATATTCATTTAAATATAGCGATCTTTGTTTCAATAAACAGTTAATTACATGCAATCATCTAAATTAGTTAATTCTATAAAAAAAAAAATACACCTATTCACCTCGTACCGAATCAAGTATTTAATTTGTGTTTTATTTATTTATTTATTTTTTTGCATCGAATAATTTTAGAGAGTGAAAGTGAATGTGTTGACTTCATTCATTGGGTCGTTTGTCGTTCGTTTGAATTCGTTCGTTTGTCCATCTGTCCGTTCTTTTGAATTGATTTATTGTATGCCTTCCTAAGGCTTCCTTCGTCCATCATTGATCTTCCTTCCATCAAGCCATCCATTTATATATCCATCTTTCAAAGCCATCCATTTATCTATCCATCATGCATGCCATCATGCATGCATCCATCTATCCATGTATCTCATCCCGTTATCTCATCCATACACACACCATCAGTTAATTTAAAAAAAAAATTTATTTATTCAAATGAATGAATAACTAAACCTTTGTCAGCAAACATCTTCAATTCCTTAAATACACTTATATATTATAAAAATATGATGCTAAGACCTTTGTGTATATATATAAATTACTGTATCACTCTGTCACAAGAGTAGGGACGCTGGCGTAGTGCATCCAAAACCTGGTCCGAATTTTGGTTTGGGATCCGATGTGAATGCAGCCTTATTTAATGAAGATTACTCTTGGCCCAGTTTATCATTGTTTCTAAACTCTGTTTTGCAACGGTCTACTTCTAGAGTTAAAATTTAAATTTTGCCTGTTTGTCGAATCTGTTTTACAGCAAAATGTTGATTTGATGGCCGATCGAAAACTACTGGACATGAGTGCATAAATAAATGGATTAACGCAGCTATTAGATACTCTAAGTAGATTAGCCAAAAAGAACCAGGGTGTCGCGGAAGAATAGTACCATCCATTTTTGTTCATAATCCAAAAACGAAAAATTGCACTCGGTGACGTCATGCACAGAAAGCCAACAGCCACGATGATCACCGTTTTTAGAGCCTGAAGAAAAGACGAAAATTTTCAGTGCCAACCATTAGTGGTTGTGGTTTAATAATAATAATGTTATTAATATATATAGGCCTATATATATAA
>NW_022696035.1:843427-847422 GCF_011630105.1 Anneissia japonica
TTGATATTGATGTGGTTTAAAAATAATAATGTTATATATATATATATATATAATATTGATATTAATATTAACATTATTATTAATGTTAATATTATTATTATTATTATATTTAGTATTTATTTATTTATTATTATTTATTTATTTATAATTATTTATTATAATAATAATAATTATTATTATTGTTATTTTTTATTTATTATTATTATATATTAACATATTATTGTTAACAATTGTGAACGCATTTCATTCAATAAGCTAGATTATATTCCTACCTTTTTTGGATTTCTGAGAGAATTTCCTGTGGACACGTTACTTTGATTGGACTCTTGTAAACGATTACTGTGTATTCTTTTAATAAGTGTTACAACTGTAATGACGCAAGATACTGCAACGATGACTGCCGGAATTATAAATTGTGTTGTAGGTTGCCACATGTCAAACTCGTCATTTACATCTTTCCACACAAGCGATTTTATCTACAGAAATATAACATATATTTGTTATTGGTTAACAACTAAAGCAATTTTATAGACAAAATGCACACTAGGCCTATGTGGAATGACCAACATAGGTGCATGGTATTTACTATTTAGCGACATGTTAACGGTATTTTTTACGGAGGGAAGAAGAGCACTTTTAGTGCACGCCAACCAAAACTCTTGCGCCCATCCCAACAGGATCCGCCACTAGAAAAATTTGGCAAGTAACGTCTCTCACTTTAATCATCGAGCTTACTACTTATTGCCCAAAAACCAATATATAACTCCTATATATACACCACTAAACACGTTCAAATCGAATGATGTAGGCCTACATAAAACCTATTCTACACAACAATGAAAGATTAACATGTTGAAAGTGTATGGATCATTATTGTCATGCGTGCAGGCCTATTTTTGTTACTCGGCACTAAATTGGGAATTTACTCAACTTATTAACTACTATTTATAAAAACAATGGCAATTAATCAACAGGCTACTTACAAAATAAAGAACATGAATTGAACACAAGATTGAAATCACCCAGATACCGGCTGTAACTAATAGTTTTCTTTTGAAAGTGATGACAGTGCGAACTCTGAGTGGGTATTTCAAAACGAAACATCTTAAAATAGAAAAACAATAATCAAACTTGAATAGCAGTCTCATAATGTCGAAGGATAATAAACTTATAGACCTGTATAAAGTACAGGCAAAGATACAAATACAAAGCTGGCACCTAGGCCTATATACATTTTATACCAACAGAAAGAGATCGTGGTCCATTATTAGGCGAGCAGACTAAGACCAAATGGACAACTACAGAAATTATCGAATTGGAAATCGCAGCGGGCCTACTACCAGCTATTTTTTATTTTCTGAAAATGTAGGTCCTTGAATACTTTACAACTACCAAAATTCCCTTTGGGTGGGCTACCTCAAAATGACGCATTTAAAATGGCCGATAAACTTGAAATTATGGTTTTGGCTAAAAGTAAGATTAAAGTAACATTACTCAAACAATTATTTCAATTATACCTGAAATGTATTTCTAATATTCTTTGACGATAAAAAATGATTATTGATTTTAAAAGAAATGACATTTTTAATTACTATAAACCTTTGCTTTGCATATTAAATATCTTTTTGTGTGTACAAATCTATATGGAATATAATGATATGATAGAAATTATAGTTTTTTTTTTTGTATAAATTTTTAAAATAATTATTTAAAAGTAAATTGTAGTTGATTTTAGAACCCCTCCGTTGGGAGAGACTCCTATTCAAGGGACAGTGTTTGGCGTCAAGTCAAAGGAATAGGCCTATATGTATGTTAATACTGCTACCAATCTATATTCAGGGGACAATTTTGTTAGTTATATGTGAACGCTTAAGGAGTTCACTGTGTTTAAGAACGAAACTGTAGATGTAGAACTTCCCCTATTCAATACATAAAGACAAGCAATGATTTCCAATTACCAAGGTTGCTGTATATTGAATACAAAACACTTCCTTTTGTCACCAATATTACGGCGTACCAAAACCTACAGTCAATGTTCTTTTACTTATGCTCCTGCCTTTTGTTTTTTTGGAACTAGCTTCCAAATTACATTACTTCTTCCAACTCTATCTGCAACTTTACGTTGCAGCTTAAGACCTATTTGTATTTTCCGGTGGCTTTCACATGCGTTGCACCTTTGATCTTCTTTGGAACTGGCGCCATATAAATTCGAGATATTTTTATTAATATTATTATTAATGACATATTTTTCAATACAAATTTAGTGTAAGTTATTAATGATAATAATTACAATAGAAATAATAACAACTATTATTATTATTACTATTATTATTATTATTATTAACATAAAATTAGTCAAAATTAATATTATTATTATTATTATCTTATCTAGTTACTATAATATAACAATAATAATAACAATAATAATATTATTATTATTATTATTATTATCGTAACTATTATAATATTGATTGTAAAGATTATTATGGTTATGATTTTAATGATTCTAATAATTATAATGCTTATAATAATTATAATAAGAATAAGACAACAAAATTGTTAATGATCTACTAACCTACAGTAGTGGCAGCAATACATAGAACCATTAGTCCAACAAAGTAGTTTGCTTAATAATAATAATAATAATAATAATAATAATAAAAATAATAATAATAATTATAATAATAATAATTATTATTATTATTATTGACATTATTATTATTATTATTATTATTATTATTATTATTATTATTATTATTATTATTATTATTATTACTACTATTACTATTATTATTATTATTATTATTATCACCATCATTATTATCATTACCAAAATATACTGCATTACCACTAGATAGTTTATAGCTGATCTATACTTACTTACGGTTAACCTGTTTTTTCTTTTATATACTTCACGAAATATTCAACTTTATTTTAATTTCCTCTTTCCACTTAAAATTGACAAAGAATTACCTTATGACGTTTCAGTGTGTATCTATTCCCCCACACCCCCACACACACACCCCACCAACACACACACAAACACACATAATGGATCTACTGTTTCGTGTCAGAGACCAATGTGTAATATTTGTAAACATGTATACTCAACCAACAAACTTTAAGGACCGTCTTGATATGTTAAAATATATGATCATTTCACAAGTACTTCCACGAATCTTATTTATGCAATAATTTTCCAGAAATGCATTACATTGGAGAAACCAAAAGGCGACTGGCTGATAGAATAACAGAACATTTAAGATCAATTAGACTAGTACTACCTGGATGCCCAGTTGCATTCCATTTTAAGACACGACATAATGTTGATAATGATTTTGTAGTTACTGGAGTCAAAATTTGTAACACTACTGATACATCTAGGAAATTTGTAGAAGAAGAAGAAGAATTATTAAAACTGGGACTATGGCACCTACGGGTATAATTAATGTATTATTTAATTCATTTAGATTATAATTCAGCGGGTATATCATTGTACATGTATGTCTATATTCATGGATTATTATGACATATATTCATAGGCCTATCTTATATAATTTGGTTTACAAGCTGGTATCTTTAGATTGGTTCATCATACCTTGTACACCATGGTGGGTATTGTTTTTACACTCCGGGATTGGGCATTGCTATTGTTGTAATTTTGGCCATTGTATTGTTAAAATTTTGCTTTTGTTTCTATGAGTACCAGCCCATCATTGACCAAGCATGTCTTTATGTTCATGCGTTCTGTTTAAATAATATTTCTCATTGGTCAGTTTATCATAAGCTTTCCTTATCCCAATATAGTGGAACATCAGTTCGAAATGCATTGTAAGTTCACGGAGAGCAATTTTACCCCGACGCTATTACATCAATACAGTAGTAAAGATGTTGGTTCGTTTGTTTTCTGTAGTTTCTCCACTCAGTCAAATTTTACCCCGCTCGCGGAAGGGCGGATGTTCCATTAATTTTAATGCAAATACGCGGAACAGCTC
>NW_022696035.1:847710-855382 GCF_011630105.1 Anneissia japonica
TATATATACAGTATATATATATATATGTATATTAGTATATATACTGTATATGTATATTAGTATATATATATATATGTATATTAGTATACACGAGGCTAGAACGTTAGGTCTACTACGTACCTCTCAAAATTAATAGATGCGATTGTCAAGGCTGAACATAATTGTGACTGGAATTCCAAGAATAATGTAACTTTACAGGCGCTATTATGAATAAAATCCTCTCCCGACTGTGTTAGAATAAGATATATATATAATGGGAAATACGTTAGACAAACTAAAATATCGGCTACTGCAAGGTTTACTAAAAGAATGACGGGTGCACCTCGTAACTGTCTACATCGACGAATAAGAAAAATAACAGCGACATTTCCCGTACATCCAATTATAAATAGAACAATGAAGATACAAGTAAACAGATGAATCAGCCATCCAGGATTGAACAGGCAGAAAAAAAAGCCGGAGTAACAGATATAATCCTCAGCGTTTTTCTGGGCAGCCATCCTGGCTGTTGTACCTGTATTTTTTCTTAAGTTTAACTTAAGTTTCGTTACTCTTCACACTCTTCACAACGAAAATACACCTGATGAAACAATACGAAAAATTGATTTAAGTATACCGATAGTAATAGTAATAATAGTCATGCAGAATAAACTTAATGATAATATCAATATTAATGTTAATGACAATGATGATTTTAGATAATGATAATATCAACAACCGCAACATTAGTGATATTCATAAGATTCATATGCAGTTGACAAACATATACGTATTAAGTTTATCAGAGCAACATGGTATAGAAAATGAAAAAAAAAAATGCGAATCGAAATTGTTTATTTAAGAATGAAATTTAATAAAAAAAAAAAAGTAGCAGAGGTATCTAAATCTGAAAATTGATAAATATCTAAGTTTAAAAAAAACTACTATCGCAAAAAAAGGAGGACAATGAACATATATGGTCATGATGTGATGTCATCATGACCATATTTAGGAATGTCACGTTTTTGTCAAGTACAATTTGATAAACTCTGGTCAGATCTTAGTTGCACTCAATTGTGTAGGACTATCCCTTTTCAAGTCTTAGCTAGAACTTGCATCTGGATTTGGAACTCGCATAAAAAAAAATTAATAATTGATCAAACCGAAATAATACAAAGAAGGGCGATCATATGTAATAATTATAGATTGGATACAGTGGCGTAATGGTGAAGCGTCGGGCCTTACGGGTCTTACTACCATGAGGGCCGTGTAGCTGGCTCAGTGGGGTCCGAAGACTGATGGGATGCTAGTGTAAATATGCGGATTTTAGGTTTACCAACCCTTGGAGAGAGACGTACAAATGGAAAATGATGATGATAATAATAATAACAACAACAACAACGACAATAATAACAACAACAACAACAACACCGCCGATTTTAACATATTAAAGCACCATTTTCAATTCAATAAGACATTAACTTTCATTCACTACAAACAAAATACAGTAAAAACAAAACATATTAATAAAACGATTACTTACGTTTTTTGTTTTCCCTGCTACAGCAAAGGTTGATGAATCGTCACAAAATGAAAATATCACATTATCGTAGCCTATATATAGGCTTCAATCCCTTTTTAAAACTAAACTCGGCGTGAATGAGACGTCATTTGATAGTATCTTTGGCAGCAACATTTAGTCCTATTTTATTCCCATATATGTTGTGCCTATATATAGTCATGTTGTTCCCATATATAGTCATGTTGTGCCTATATATGACCAGGATGTCATGTCATCATGATTATATTATAAGCATGTCATATATTGTTATCATATTAAATGTAATGGTTTTTGCAGGGCTATTGCAGAACGAGCCACTGTACTGTTTATCCCTAGGTTTTAAGCCACTTTAAACAACAACATTGTGATGTAAATAGATCAATGTATAATTTCAAAGCACAGGCATGTCAATTACACTTAGTTAAGGCAAATTATTTACACTTTCATAATAATAATAATAATAATAAAATTATTATTATTATTATTATTATTATTATTATTATTAATCATGATAATAATGAAAATGTGAAGTCATCCTAAAAGATGTTGATGTCGCATCGACACCACAATGAACTTCAAATTTTTAACTACACTTATGTTAATAAGTAACATGAATTTGTTATAATTTCTTTAATTAATAATTTAATTATTAACAAAAATTTACTCTACAAGCAATCCACATTAGTTATATCAAAAACAATGCCTACACATTTATTGACACGTGATATGTGTGTGTGTTGACGTGTGTAACGTTCTGAAACATCTAAAAATTGCTTAGAAAATAGCTCAACACTTCCCTTAGTTTTTCTAGGCACTAGGAGTATTCCTGGACCCTACCAGACTTTTTTTCCCTAGTAGGCCGAGATCGCATCTTGCTGGGCCTCCCTCCACTGATATGCCTAATTTTTAGTGAGACTGTTCACCAAGTTTTTAACCTATAGATTAAAAGAAACGTGTTGATGTCTATCGCCGTGTTTAGCTCCCTTAAAGAGAAATTATACAGAGTGTTCGTACCGGTGTAAGGTAAAATGGCCCTGGAAACAATGGCCCCTGAAGGAATGGCCTCTGTAAAAATGGCCCCTGAAAAAGTGCCCGCTGTAAAACTGGCCCCAAATGACAGGTAGGTAAAAATGTCCCTAATGATAAAATTCAGAAATAAAAATGTTTTTATTTTTAATTATTTTTTTTAAAATCTTCAAACAATTTGAATGCTGTAAAATAGCAAAAAAGTATTCAATAAATCAACATAAATTATACTCATTTTTAAAAAATCTGCCAGTAATGTCATTGTCACATAAGTTTATATTAGGCTTACTTTTTACAGGAATAAAAAAATAATAATAAGTAGTCCACAGATTTTAATAAAGTAATAAATGACATGTTGGCAGCAGAAACTATACTGTGATTGTGTAAGTGACAACTAAACTATATTTAAATTGGTCAATTTTTTTTAAAGATTTTTATTGGTTGTGAATCTGTACTTCAGCCAAATAAAAGCCTTTTGGTTTTTAAAATACCATATAAAGAACATGTCTAGTATACTAGGTGTTTTTGAGAATTATCACTCTGGATTATTTGTGAGTGATCATCTATATTTTAGGGAATAAGTACAGAACACCTCCATTATATATTAAAGTTTTAGTTTCTTTATTTGGTGATATAATCAGAAACTAGCATTATACCTTATTTTACGGGAACCTTGACTTGTTTATTGTTAGTTTATCAATACTCAGAATGAAGTTAAAAATGTCTGCAAATTTATTCTATTTATTTATTTATTGAACATATACAGGATAACATATTAGGAGGAAGTAACAACCTGTTTTACATATGGTACTGTTCTGTGATACAAATTACAGTATAAAAATCAACAAGTTGCCTATTAATAGAATTGAAAATAGATTTAATTACAAATAGGGCCTATGAATAAAACATTTAATCTAAACCACAGAATTCATACGATTTTTTAAAATAAATCAAAGAAGTTAAAATCACAAGGTAATGTAAAAATGAATGATAAAAGCCTATTTGCAAAATTAAAATAGTAAAATTCAGTAGCAAAATATTAAAAGATGAGTCAAATAGTTTCAAGAAATGAAGCCATATCATGAAATTGATAGAATGAAATGCTAGTATTTTAAAAGCGGTATTTTAATTTAGATTTTATTAATTATAAATATTATTTTTATATTTCAATTTGAAATTAAATAATTAGTTTCTTTTAAATTCTGCGGTGGTGTTTCATATATTTGCACCAGCATTATATATGCGAAGTCTTCGTAATATTTAAATTTACTAAATTATTTTAATATTAAAAAAATGCATATGATTTATGTTTATTTATGGATTAAATTGTTGCTATTTTGCAACATTTAAGTAAGTTGGGAAATAAAAAAAAATTAATGATATTCATATTTATAATTCCTGCAAAATATATCATAAAATGACAACTTACTTGATAATAGATTATTTTTAAAAACTAAATTATGCATACTATAATGATTTATGTTGATATTGATTCAAGTATTTTTTTTTTTTAATCAGTTTAAATACAAAATGTTATTATTGGGGGCAATTTTTGCCAACCTGTCATTTGGGGCCATTTTTACTGGGACCATTTACTCCTGGCCAATTTTTTCCGGGGCCATTTTTCCTACAACTCATTAGCTGTTCCTCAATTTAAATACTCCCTCTATTTAGAGACGAATGATCATGAGTTTGGAGGACTCAATTGAACTTTTCCCCTCCATTTAACTTGTCTGGATACCATGAAATGTTATTATTAATAAATAACAGCATGCATTGACTTTAAATCCACTTTAAATTCATTTATTGTAACATTTCGTAATTTCACCCTAAATTTAAAAAAAGTTTAAATTCCACATTACTATAAGTGCAAATAGAGGTGCCGTCTCCCGTGGAGTCGCAGGATGGAGTCAGGAAATCGGCGGGAAGCCTCGCACACTCCTGCGGCGTGTATGCACTAATCTCGTGAAAAAAATAAACTTCCTGAAAATTTTTTTACTACTGTATTATCCATTGTTAGTGCCAATAGGTATCACATGCACAACAAAATATATTTAGATTCTAGAAAACACTTCAACCAGATCTCTCAGATGAGCATTCAACTTAGGACCTCTAAATGTCGGTCTTAATTATAGGGGATCCAAAGGCTATGGGTTTAGGAGACCAAACTGACATTTTCCGTCCAATTAAAGACTTGGCCTGTACCTCAAAAAATATTTACAAGTGTATAACACTGCTCTCCCATACCGTTTGTGTTGTACGTTGAGGTTTCTATTTTGTAATTTAACTGAATATTCAAAATTTAGAGCTCATTCAATTCTTGCTTTATGGGTTTAAAATATTGGAAGTTTATAAACTTCATAACGAATGAACGAACGAACCAATGATAGAGCGAACAAACGAACGAATAAATGGACAAACGAACGGACAAATGAACGAATGAATGAATGAATGAATGAATGAATGAATGAATGAATGAATGAACGAACGAACGAACGAATGAATAAATTAAAAAAACTATTGAATTGCTCATTAATTACGAAAAATGAAGCCCCGGGCTTTTTCTTTTTTTTTTTTTTTGAAAAAAAAATATAAAGTGAAATACAATAAGACAGAAGAAACAGACATATATTTAGGACAAATGATAACCCTACAAAATAGATGTTTAAGAAATGCTGTCTTTAGTTGAAAAAAAAAATCATTAGAAAATATTTGAATTGCATAATTAAAATTATTAAAAAGATTTCCAACTTTTCAAAATGAATGCTGCAAACTTTGGGAATTACTACGGTACTATAAAACAATTATAGGCCACTATAACATCAATCAGTATCCTGGAGTGTATTAATCTGCTTTAAACCACCTAAATTACTGTATTTAAAGAAAAAAAAAATTAATTTTTTTTTTTATTTCTTTGAAATTCATGTACATTGTATGTACTGTAATGTACGGCTTTTAACTGCATACAAACTCATCTGCTTATGGATAAGCTAAAATTTCTAGATGTAAACCCTAGTTTAATACTCTGGATCGGTGATTTTTTATCAGATCGCCCTCAAAAGGTAGTTATTGGGAACATGGTATCTGAGGAAACATTATGCAACACAGGAGCCCCGCAGGGGTGCGTACTTTCCCCGGTTTTGTTTAGCATTTATACTAATGGTTTCAAGATTAATTTTGATGTTGATGACTGCTGCTTACTCAAGTATGCTGATGACAGTGTCATCATTGGATCCATTAAGGATAATAATGAGCAAAAGTACAGACAGTCTATTAATGAATTTGTCACATGGTGTATAAACAATAATCTTACTTTAAATACAGATAAAACTAAGGAGATCATATTTGATTTTCGACGCAGTAAAACCAGAGTACCAAATGCTCTCACCATTAACGATCAAAACATTGAAATTGTGAACGAATTTAAGTACCTGGGCGTTGTCATTGATAAAACATTAAACTGGGAAGCAAACACTTTATCAATTACAAAAAGAGCTAGTCAAAGGATGTTTTTCCTAAGAAAACTAAAAACATTCAATATTAGCTGTGAAATTTTAAATCTTTTCTTCAAAAGTGTAATAAGAAGTGTTCTGCTCTTTGGTTCCATTGTTTGGTTCTCAAATCTTACACAAGCTGAAAAAATAAATTATTTAAAATAGTAAAGTGGGCCAGCAAAATTACTGGGGAAAATCCTGAAAATTTGGATGAGTTACATGAAATGGACATACTCCGCACAGTTAAAAAAAAAAATCTGCGAGAATCCTGATCACCCATTAAATAAGTACTATAAGAAAAGCCGAACTGGCAGACTAATCACCTTACATCAAAACACTAAACGTTGTAGACAATCTTTTGTTCATAATTCCATTCATGTCTTCAATAAACATTTCAGTAGATAGTCATTTCTGGAAATGTTGCTGTCTCTTATTGGTGGGTGGGGACTTTTCAGGAGATATGGAGACTCACTGTGATCCACCGGCAGACAGTTAGCTGTTTTCTGTCTCTGTGACTACCAGGCTATTTTGTAGTTTCTGGCTGTTTTTGCAGATTCAGGGCAGCGCTGTCCCCTAATTCTGTAGCCGGAGGGTCATGGTGATGTCTTTCCTGATCCTGACTCCACACCCACCAATAAGATTCAATAAGATTCATTAAGATCCAATAAATTCAATATGATTCATTAGATTTAAGTTATTTTAATATGTCTCTTTGGAGTTCTTTGTTAGTTTACTTTTTTCTTTATTCTTCTCTGAAATTGTACCTTGATCAATCACTTGAATTTCATTTGTACCCTGCTGTTCAAATGACAATAAAGAATATCGTATCGTATCTCGGAAAAAAACAAAGCCATGCTATGTTGAAATGGAGCCCATGGGCTTCGAGACTACTTTTGTAAACTAACACGTCATTTATGTATTGTGATACTTCTCGTTATTTATGTTATTCATTTCAAATCTTCATTTTCTGCATATCTTTTTCTTTTCTTTTTTTAATTATCTTCGCTTTTTCTAGACCTACCCTTTCTTTTAATGTTATCTTTTGTTTTCTTTACTTTTCATTTTATTATTGATATCTTTTTTATCGTTTCTTTTTGTTTTCTTTCACCTTATTTTTTATATTTTCGTCTTTAACATGTATCAGAGCGCATTTTTCTATTCTTTATCTTTGGATTATTTTTTAAAAATCTTTCCTTGTTTATTATTTTTCATCTTATTTTCTTTTCATCTCAGTGTTTATCTTTCTTTATTTGTTCTTTTGATGTTATCTTTTGTATTTCTTCTCATTTTATCGTTTATTTCTTATTCATCTTTTCATTTCCTTCGTCTCATGTTTTACATTTTCCTTTTTACATCTTATCAGAGCGCATCTTTCTTTATCTTTCCGTTTCTTTATCTTCATTGGGCAGACACAACAGTTTGTTGATCCTACCAATCTCAGCTCCACCATTGTGGAAAAAAATGGCTCTTCTGCCGAAAAATAGCACATGCATAGGCCTGCTTTAAAAATATGAATGTCCCTCTTAAGAAGAGTGATAACGTTTTGATTGCAATTAATTAGGGCCAGCTTGACCAGTAATACCTTTGTGTCACATAACAGCCTATACTGATT
>NW_022696035.1:855617-856914 GCF_011630105.1 Anneissia japonica
GTACTACACCCTGCCAGCCATCGTACGTTTCCGGATTATATTTCGTTGAAACCAATGTTTTAACTATGAATCACTAACTACTATACTACTATAGTATTAACATCAAAATCGTTAATCTAGATTACCAACGTTCCTAAATGGTAGTCGTCGTATTTACAGTGTAAAATAATATAGTCTAAAATATATACATTTTGATCTACTGCGGCTACATATTATATTCTCTTAAATCATCAATAAATCAGAACTTAAATTATCTACCAATAAATATATGGGATAAACGCTTTGATGTAAAAATAATATAAATAATAATATAATAATATTAAAAAATAATATTACCAATTTCAACATGTTTCAATAAACAATGCTTAATTACATGTAAATTAATTAATTCTAGGAAATTACACCTACTCATCAATATACGGGTGTGAAATTCGGAATTTTAAACGTAGAATACTGTTTTTGGTTTAGGAGTTATTAAATTAGAGGTCGAGAATGGTAGATGGAATAAGATTCCAATCCAGTGTCGTTTGTATTAGCTCTGTAACTTAAATTCGATCGAATATGAATTCCATTTTACATTGATTTGTCCTTTCTTTTCTCAGATCAGAAATCGATTTAATCCTAAATTGTATTATACTCTTCCTTACATTGTCAAATTTTATTTATCATTATGTAACATAAATTAAACACAAAAAGTACAATTTTTGTTTAATTTGCTGATGTTAACGGCTAATATATCGACAAATAAACACGGTTTTTTAAATGCTTCAATTAATTCATTTTACACTTTTCTCAAGACATTGTATAGTAACTTAAATAATTTTTTACTCTTGGTCAACGCAAAGTTTTCAACTTACATTTCTGTAAAAAAAATGTAAAAATATAGTAAAAATGTTTTATTGAGCATTGTATTTTTATGAAGCTGGGTGGTTGAGGTTCTCATGCTAACGCAATATTGATTAGGTTTGCTTTTTTATTATTATATTATTATATTATATATATTATATTATATTATATTATTATATTATATTATTATATAATCGCCAGTGGCCTATATATTGATGATGAATAAAACCCCAGTTAGGGTAACGAAGACAATAAATTTAAACGTACAATTTGATGGTACATTATTATTACTATTCTATAAATGTTGGACGCCGTATCCGAGGTTACACATAAAATTACATTTCAAATATTCATTTAAATATAGCGATCTTTGTTTCAATAAACAATTAATTACATGCAATCATCTAAATTAGTTAATTCTAAAAAATAAAAAAAAATACTTCTTTTCACC
>NW_022696035.1:866692-886162 GCF_011630105.1 Anneissia japonica
CAGATATATATATATAAAATAGTCAAACATAGTTAAAAATTCAAATAAGGTGTTTAATGAAATAATATGTCGAACATTTAGTGTCCCCTGCAATACAGATGAGAAGCCAAACATGTGACGTTCTACCGGGTATTCGCTACTTGTCACACCATATAACTTGGTTCCGAATGAAATAAATATCAGCTCTTACTTCAGCTGCTTGTAACCTTCCATTTCTTTTGAAGTCTTAGGCCTGTCGTTGGAGTTTAAGCTGTACTCATCTGACCATCTATAAATTAACAAAATACACCTTTCTAGAATAGTTATCCTAAACAAACGTCATTTCAAGCATTCCGGAACATGATTAATTTTCAAACTTTCATATTAATAAAATGGTTAATCTATAGCTTTATGCTACCAATGCTATGTACAATTGTATACATACACCTAGCTAAACGTACAGCAAGTATTAAAGACGTGTCTAAATATCAATACACAATATTACTTGCATAGATCCAAAGTCAATTTAAGCTCACTGTATTACATTAATAATGCATACCACATTCAACATTCCTGCATTAATTCAACCCTATGCAATATTACAAATAAATCTATCTAATATACCTTATTCAGTAAACAATGCATTAAAGTTAATCACGGTCAAAATAAATCCACTTGGCTCTTATATATGAGTTGCACAATACTGTGATGCTCCTAGCTATCACCAAATATCATTTAGGTAGGCTTCACTATGCCTCTTAACTTTGCCTAATTTTTGGTGCACCTTAATAGCTGACATGTCCCTGCTCGGATCATACTCCACAGCTTACACACTTCCTTTAAGCCTTTCTTATACAACTCCCTCTCCCTTCTGTTTTCTCTACCAGGCCTACCCACCCCTGCTAACACAAATTAACATATTCCCCCACCCACTTTCTCTACACTTATCAGAAGTTGCCACTTGCCTAAAAGTTATTCACATTCATGAAACTTTTAACTACCCTGGATTAATGCTAAATCAACCGTTAAATCATGCATATTCATTATACTGATTCTACACAGTGAACACAAACAACCATTAACTCATGAATATCTATTACCCTGATGCACTAGAGTGAGTGTAACGCGTCATAACGTCCACTCTGTGACAGCTGTTTATTTGTTCAAAATATAAGACCCATTGCAGGCTTAGTACATTTTTTCAATTCTTCGGATAAGGCTGTTGTTTAGAGACATTCTCATCTTTTTCCAAAAATTCTTATTCATTATTGAATTAACGATGCAAAATGTTCAATATTGTATTCACATTATTATATTATTAATTGTAATGTCTCCTTAGTAGTCTTTCAACTCCATTGAGTAATGTTTATATGTAAAGCGCCACCTGGATAGGTACCGAAAACAATTCATTATTATTTTTCGAAAGTACCTTTATGATAATAATGATGATGATGATAATGATGGTGGTGGTTATGATGATGTTGATGATTTTGATGATAATAATATGATGATGATTATGACAATAATGATGATTATATCGTTGGGGATGGTGATGTTATAACATTCAGGTATATACTTTATTCATTCAGTCAAATTGACTAACAAGCCCGCTAACACGTAGTCTTACATATTAAAAAATTGCAATAGCCTATACTGTGATGCATAAAGAAGCAATATGGAAAAAGAAAAACAACAACCACAATGGCGATGATGACGATGATAATGATGATGGTAGTGGTAGGGATGATGATGATAGTGGTGATGTCGATAATTATTATTATGTTGAAGATTGTAGAATAAGAATAGACTTTTTAAAAGCATCATAGGCTGATGTGACACAAAGGTATTATTGGTCAAGCTGGCCCTAATTACTTGCAATCAAAATTTTTATCACTATTTTAGAGGGACATTCATTTTTGTAAAATATACCCATGTATGTGTTATTTGCCGGCAGAGGTGCCATGTTTTCAACCAGGGGTCTGTCTCTTATACACATCTAGATGTGTATAAGAGACAGGTTAGAACCAGGGGAATTCAGCAGCAGTCGTAGCTCCAACGGCGGGTTGAAGGGGAGGGAGCTAAGGCGAAACTGACAGGCATGGTACCCAGTGGCTCAACGGTGGAGGGCCACAGCCCCCTCGCCCCATATTAGTAGATTCTAAAATAAGCTATTAAAACCCCTAATTTGATAAGATTTTTGAGGGCTTCGCATACTGGATCACTTCCGAAACCGTTTTAGTGGAAGCTCGACCACGCTCACATTGCTTTCGTCGGGGAAATCTGACCCCTCGTCGGGCCATCGGCCGCCTCGTCATGGACCTCTCGCACTACCCCCCTGTCGCAATCAAAATTTTATCACTCTTTTAAAGGAGGGACATTCGTTTTAGTAAAGTAGGCCTATGCATGTGCTATTTTTCGGCAGAGGAGCCTTTTTTTCAACCATGGTGGAGCTGAGATTGGTAGGATCAACAAACTGTTGTTTCTGCCAATGAAGAAAAAAGAAACAGAAAAATAAAAATAAAGGAAAGATGCGCTCTGATAAGATGTAAAAAGGAAAATATGAAACATAAAACAAAGGAAATGAAAAGATAAATAAAAAATAAACGAGAAGGAAAACAAAAGATAACATCAAAAGGAAAAAAAAAGAAAGATAAAGACTGAGAAGAAAAGAAAATAAGAGTTAAGATGAAAAATAATAAACAAGGA
Source organism: Anneissia japonica (assembly GCF_011630105.1). Taxonomy (NCBI): domain Eukaryota; kingdom Metazoa; phylum Echinodermata; class Crinoidea; order Comatulida; family Comatulidae; genus Anneissia; species Anneissia japonica. Next base: position 869,378 of record NW_022696035.1, read on the forward strand.
AAGATAATTCAAAGATAAAGAATAGAAAGATTCGCTCTGATAAATGTAAAAGGGAAAAATAAAAATAAAGTGAAAGGAAACGAAAAGAAACGATATAAAAGAAATCAATGATAAAATGAGAAGTAAAGAATTAAACAAAAGATAACATCAGAAGAAATTGTAGGCCTACAAAGGAAGATAATGAAAAAACAAAAAGAAAAAAATATGCAGAAAATTTAAAATGAATAACATAAATAACGAAAAGTATTACAATACATAAATGACGTAATGAGATGGAGATAAGAGTAAATACCTGCAGTAACAAATTTTAGATGAGAAGAACACATCATGATCATGATCATATATAGACACATTATGACTATATATGGTAATGCAACCGTTTATTTTGTCAAAGAAATTTGATTATGTGGAAGGAGCTTTACAATATTTTGCATTGGAAATATACAGTAAAACCTCGAATAGAAGCCCAATGGGCTTAATCTCGAGAAGAAGCCCATCTCGAATCAAAGCCCCCTCCCTTTAGATTACAAAAGTAGCCTCGAAAAGAAGACTATGGACTTCTTTTCAACACACCATGGGCTTTTTATTTTCGAAATAGTACAGTACAGTACATACACTCTACATGAATTTCAAAGAAACAAAATAAATTAAAAACACATTATTTTTATACAGGAATTTAGGTGATTTAATGCCGGTTAATACACTCCATGATGCTGACTGATGTTATAGTGGCACTATAATTGTTTTATAGTTCCGTAGTAATTCACAAAATTTGCAACATTCATTTTGAAAATAAGCCCCCCGTCCCTCTCTAAATCTTGCAAAAGTAGCCTCGAAAAGAAGTCCATTCAAAGTTCTCTAAAAAGGAAGCCCAGGGCTTCAATTTTTGTAATTAATGAGCAATTCAATAGATTTATTTATTTATTTATTTATTTATTTATTCGTTCGTTCGTTCGTTCGTTTGTTCATACATTCGTTCTTCTGTTCGATCGATCGTTGGTTCGTTCGTTAATTCGTTAATTAATTAATTCATTCATTCATTCATTCAATCATTCATTCATTCATTCATTTGTTCATTCATTTATGCATACGTGCATTCGTTCATTCATTTATTCATTCATTCGTTCGTTCGTTCATTTGTTCATTCGTTGATTAATTGATTCATTTCATTCATTCATTCATTCGTTCATATATTTATTCATTCATTGCTTCATTGATTGATTCATTCATTTGTTCATTCCTTCATTCATGCATTCATTCATTTATACATTCGTTCGTTCGTTCATTCATTCATTTTTGGTATGCTATATAATATAATAGATAACAACCTTTAGTGTTATCCGTTTGTGTTTGTGTTTGACAGCGGCTAACGGTCAGTTAGAAGAGTAAATCACGGAGCATCAAACATGTGGAACCATAGATAAATTCATACTAGAATAAAGCTCTGTCAAGATCATAAATTAATCTTTAGAAAATAATCTTTTCATAAAGCATATTATATTTAGAAATATAATATGATTTATAAAGTTTATAAATATCCAATATTTTAAGCTCATATGGTAAGAATTGAATAAGCTCTAAATTTTGATTATTCCGTTAAATTACAAAATAGAAACCTCAACGTACAACACAAACGGTATGGGGGAAGCAGTGTTATACACTTGTAAAACACTTTTGTGAGCAAATTATTCTCATGTCTGTAGTCTCTAAACAAAACTAAAAAAAAAAAAAAAAAAAAAACAAAAACAAAAAACAAAAAAAATAAAAATAGAAAAAAAAATAAAAAATAAAAAAAATAAATAAATAAATAAAACACTACTGTATATATTTTAAAGGTATAGGCCTAGTCTTTTATGGACGGAAAATGTCAGTTTGGTCTCCTAAGGTTTATGTTTTTTACAAGTTTAGTGCATGCTTGCCGCAGGAGTGTGCGAGGCTTCCCGCCGATTTCCTGACTCCATCCTGCGACTCTACGGGAGACGGCACCTCTATTTGCACTTAATGTGGAATTGAGATTTTTTTTTTAATTTAGGGCGAAATTACGAAATGTTACATTAAATGGATTTAAAGTGGATGTAAATTTACTGCATGCTGTTATTTATTAATATAACATTTCATGGTATCTAGACAAGTGATGAAGGCCTATTCCTTCTTTACCCGCCGACACAAACCGTTATTCAATATTAACAGAAAACATTTAATACACATCGTATGATGCGCTGGAAAATATTTTATGTAAGTTCAACAAAATGTATTGTACAGAAAAATTAAAATTGTTTTAAAATCATTATTTATTTTATAGTGGTCTTTAATTGAAGGGGAAATCCAGTTGAGTCCGCCAAACCCATGATCATTCGTCTCTAAATAGATGGAGTATTTAAATTGAGGAACAGCTAATCTGTTGTAGGAAAAAAAGGCCCCGGAAAAAATGGCACAAGAATAACCCAGTAAAAATTGCCTCAAATGAAAATGATAACATATTGCATTAAAACTGATGTTTAAAAAATACTTGAATAAAAATATCAACATAAATAATTAAAAAAAAACAAAAACAAAAAAAAAAACAAAAAACAGCACGCATAACTTTCATTACCAGACAATACATGGAGTATATATTTGAAATTTGAAAAACAATTTGTCTTGGAAATATTTTGAAAAACGACGCGATTATTTATTTATTTATTGAACTATATTTCAAAAGGGTAGCATAAAACGGCAATGCTGATTTGAATGTATTAATACATTTTTAATTTTAAATGCTTTAACGCCACTACACCTCTTAGGCTTTCTAATGGGTATAATACAAGAAATGCCGATTCATTAAACATTGTACCTTCAAAAGTAAATTTAAATATAACGAAGACACTTCGCTTACGTATGCTGGTGCAAATATTTGAAACACTACCTCAGATATAATAAGAATCTAAATATTTAATTTCAAATTGAAATATGAAAATAAAAATTATAATTAATAAAATCTGAATTAATATACTGCTTTTAAAATACTAGCATTTCGTTTTATCAATTTTATGATATGGTTTCATTTCTTGAAACTATTTGACTCATTTTGTAATATTCTACTACAGAATGTTACTATTTTAATTTTGCAAATAGGTTTTTATTATACATTTTTTACATTGCCTAGTGATTTTAACTTCTTCGATGTATTTTAACAAAATCGTATGAATTCTGTGTTTTAGAATATTTTTTATTCATAGGCCCTATTTGTAATTAAGTTTATTTTCAGTTGTTGATTTTTATACTGTAATTTAAATCACAGAACAGGACCATATGTAAAACAGTCTCTCCAAGGGTTGGTACACCTAGAAGCCGCATATTAAAACTAGCGGCCTATCAGACTTTTTCTTAGATATTTATCAATTTTCAGATCAAGATACCTCTGCTACTTTTTTTTTTTCAATTTAATTCTTAAATGAACAATTTCGATTCGCATTAAATGATATTTTGAGGGCCACAGTCCCCTCGCCCCATATTAGTAGATTCTAAAATAAGCTATTAAAACCCCTAATTTGATAAGATTTTTTAGGGCTTCGCCTCCTGGATCACTTCCGAAACCGTTTTAGTGGAAGCTCGACCACGCTCACATTGCTTTCGTCGGGGAAATCTGACCCCTCGTCGGGCCATCGGTTGCCTCGTCATGGACCTCTCGCACTTCTCCCCTGTCGCAATCAAAATTTTATCACGCTTTTAAAGGAGGGACATTCGTTTTAGTAAAGTAGGCCTATGCATGTGCTATTTTTCGGCAGAGGAGCCTTTTTTCAACCATGGTGGAGCTGAGATTGGTAGGATCAACAAACTGTTGTTTCTGCCAATGAAGAAAAAAGAAACAGAAAAATAAAAATAAAGGAAAGATGCGCTCTGATAAGATGTAAAAAGGAAAATGTAAAACATAAAACAAAGGAAATGAAAAGATAAATAAAAAATAAACGAGAAGGAAAACAAAATATAGCATCAAAGGGAAAAAAAAAAGAAAGATAAAGACTGAGAAGAAAAGAAAATAAGAGTTAAGATGAAAAATAATAAACAAGGAAAGATAACAAAATAATTCAAAGATAAAGAATAGAAAGATTCGCTCTGATAAATGTAAAAGGGAAAAATAAAAATAAGGTGAAAGGAAACGAAAAGAAACGATATAAAAGAAATCAATGATAAAATGAGAAGTAAAGAATTAAACAAAAGATAACATCAAAAGAAAGGGTAGGCCTACAAAGGAAGATAATGAAAAAAAAAAAAAAAAATATGCAGAAAATTTAAAATGAATAACATAAATAACGAAAAGTATCACAATACATAAATGACGTAATGAGATGGAGATAAGAGTAAATACCTGCAGTAACACATTTTAGATGAGAAGAACACATCATGATCATGATCATATATAGACACATTATGACTATATAAGAAAATCAGTTTTAATACAGAATTTGATTATTGGGGCCATTTTTACCTACCTGTCATATGGGGCCATTTTTACCGGGGCCATTTTTTCCGGGGCCTTTATTTCCGGGGCCATTTTTCCGGGGCCATTCTTACCGTACACCTATATAGACACATTATGACTATATATGGTAATGCAACCGTTTATTTTGTCAAAGAAATTTGATTATGTGGACGGAGCTTTACAATATTTTGTATTGGCAATATACAGTAAAACCTCGAATAGAAGCCCAATGGGCTTAATCTCGAGAAAAAGCCCATCTCGAATCAAATCTCCCTCCCTTTAGATTACAAAAGTAGCCTCGAAAAGAAGCATATGCGCTTCTTTTCAACATAGCATGGGCTTTTTTTTTTTTCGAGATAGTACAGTACAGTACATACACTGTACATGAATTTTAAAGAAACAAAATAAATTAAACATTACATTATTATACACATTATTTTTATACAGTAATTTAGGTGGTTTAATGCCGGTTAATACACTCCATGATGCTGACTGATGTTATAGTGGCACTATAATTGTTTTATAGTACCGTAGTAATTCACAAAATTTGCAACATTCATTTTGAAAATAAGCCCCCCGTCCTTCTCTAAACTTTGCAAAAGTAGCCTCGAAAAGAAGTCCATTCAAAGTTCTCTAAAATGGAAGCCCAGGGCTTCAATTTTTGTAATTAATGAGCAATTCAATAGTTTTATTTATCTATTTATTCGTTCGTTCGTTCGTTTGTTCATACATTCGTTCTTTTGTTCGATCGATCGTTGGTTCGTTCGTTAATTCGTTAATTAATTAATTAATTCATTCATTCATTCATTCGTTCATTCATTCATTCATTCATTTGTTCATTCATTTATGCATACGTTCATTGGTTCATTCATTCATTCATTCGTTCGTTCATTTGTTCATTCGTTGATTAATTGATTGATTGATTCATTCATTCGTTCATATATTTATTCATTCATTGCTTCATTGATTGATTGATTCATTTGTTCCTTCCTTCATTCATGCATTCATTCATTTATACATTCGTTCGTTCGTTCATTCATTCATTTTTGGTATGCTATATAATATAATAGATAACAACCTTTAGTGTTATCCGTTTGTGTTTGTGTTTGACAGCGGCTAACGGTCAGTTAGAAGAGTAAATCACGGAGCATCAAACATGTGGAACCATAGATAAATTCATACTAGAATAAAGCTCTGTCAAGATCATAAATTAATCTTTAGAAAATAATCTTTTCATAAAGTTTATTATATTTAGAAATATAATATGATTTATAAAGTTTATAAACATCCAATATTTTAAGCTCATAAGGTAAGAATTGAATGAGCTCTAAATGTTGATTATTCAGTTAAATTACAAAATAGAAACCTCAACGTCCAACACAAACGGTATGGGAGAAGCAGTGTTATACACTTGTAAAACACTTTTGTGAGCAAATTATTCTCATGGCTGTAGTCTCTAAACAAAACTAAAAAAAAACCCCAAAAAACAAAACAAAAAACGAAAAACAAAAATAGAAAAAAAAAACAAAAAACATAAAACAAAAAAACAAAACAAAATAAAACACTACTGTATATATTTTAAAGGTATAGGCCTAGTCTTTTATTGGACGGAAAATGTCAGTTTGGTCTCCTAAGGTTTATGTTTTTTACGAGTTTAGTGCATGCTTGCCGCAGGAGTGTGCGAGGCTTCCCGCCGATTCCCTGACTCCATCCTGCGACTCTACGGGAGACGGCACCTTTATTTGCACTTATTGTGGAATTGAGATTTTTTTTTTTAATTTAGGGCGAAATTACGAAATGTTACATTAAATGGATTTAAAGTGGATGTAAATTTACTGCATGCTGTTATTTATTAATATAACATTTCATGGTATCCAGACAAGTGATGAAGGCCTATTCCTTCTTTACCCGCCGACACAAACCGTTATTCAATAAACAGAAAACATTTAATACACATCGTATGATGCGCTGGAAAATATTTTATGTAAGTTCAACAAAATGTATTGTACAGAAAAATTAAAATTGTTTTAAAATCACTATTTATATTATAGTGGTCTTTAATTGAAGGGGAAATCCAGTTGAGTCCGCCAAACCCATGATCATTCATCTCTAAATAGAGGGAGTATTTAAATTGAGGAACAGCTAATCTGTTGTAGGAAAAAAGGCCCCGGAAAAAATGGCACAAGAATAACCCAGTAAAAATGGCCCCAAATGAAAATGATAACATTTTGCATTAAAACTGATGTTTAAAAAATACTTGAATAAAAATATCAAAATAAATAATAATTTAAAAAAAACCAGCACGCATAACTTTCATTACAAGACAATACATGGAGTATATATTTGAAATTTGAAAAACAATTTGTCTTGGAAATATTTTGAAAAACGACGCGATCATTTATTTATTTATTGAACTATATTTCAAAAGGGTAGCATAAAACAGCAATGCTGATTTTGACGTATTAATACATTTTTTAATTTTAAATGCTTTAACGCCACTACACCTATTAGGCTTTGTAATGGGTATTATACAAGAAATGCCGATTCATTTAACATTGTACCTCCAAAAGTAAATTTAAATATAACGAAGACACTTCGCTTTTGTATGCTGGTGCAAAAATTTGAAACACTACCTCAGATATTATAAGAATCTAAATATTTAATTTCAAATTGAAATATGAAAATAAAAATTATAATTAATAAAATCTGAATTAATATACTTTATTACTATACTATAATATTAATAATTTAAAATACTAGCATTTCGTTTTATCAATTTTATGATATGGTTTCATTTCTTGAAACTATTTGACTCATTTTTTAATATTCTACTACAGAATGTTAGTATTTTAATTTTGCAAATAGGTTCTTATATACATTTTTTACATTGCCTAGTGATTTTAACTTCTTCGATGTATTTTAACAAAATCGTATGAATTCTGTGTTTTAGAATATTTTTTATTCATAGGCCCTATTTGTAATTAAGTTTAATTTCAGTTGTTGAATTTTATACTGTAATTTATATCACAGAACAGGACCATATGTAAAACAGGTTGTTATTTCCTCCTCATATGTTATCCTGTATATGTTCAATAAATAAATAAATAGAATAAATTTGCAGACATTTTTAACTTCTTCCTGATTATTGATAAACTAACAATAAACAAGTCAATGTTCCCGTAAAATAAGGTATAACGCTAGCTTCTGATTATATCACCAAATAAACAAACTAAATCTTTAATACATAATGGAGGTGTTCTGTACTTATTCACTAAAAAATCACTCACAAATAAACCAGAGAGAAAATTCTCAAAAACACATAGAATACTAGACATTTGGCTGAAGTACAGATTCACAACCAATAAAAATCTTTAAAAAAATTTACCAATTAAATTATAGTTTAGTTGTCACTTACACAATCACAGTATAGTTTCTGCTGCCAACATGCATTTATTACTTTATTAAAATCTGTGGACTACTTATTATTATCTTTGTATTCCTGCAAAAAGTAAGCCTAATATAAACTTATGTGACAATGACATTACTGGTAGATTTTTCAAAAATGAGTATAATTTATGTTGATTTATTAAATACTTTTTTGCTATTTTACAGCATTCAAATTGTTTGAAGATTTAAAAAAAATAATTAAAAATAAAAACATTTTTATTTCTGAATTTTATCATTAGGGACATTTTTACCTACCTGTCATTTGGGGCCATTTTTACAGCGGGCACTTTTTCAGGGGCCATTTTTACAGAGGCCATTCCTTCAGGGGCCATTGTTTCCAGGGCCATTTTACCTTACACCGGTACGAACACTCTGTATGTGTAAGGCCACAATACTGGGCAACAAAGTGTGACTTTTAGTGTCAAAAACAGAAGCATGAATAAGGCTTTAATGTGATTAAAAATGTAGAGGGTAAACATGATTTCATTTAAAATAAACATAGTTAAGATAACTTTTACATGTTAAAAATTAAGTTTCTTTACAGTTTTCCTGAAATTCAGCATAATAAATGTTTATGATATACAATGTTACGTTCGTTACATGGTGTCCAAATACTGCATAAATTACTTCATAAACCTTTTCTATATGGGTTTTTTTTAATGGCATTTAGTTAAAATATAACAAACCTCTTGCATATTCAAATCTGGACATAATCATGTTTTCTTTTTTTACCAGTGGCAGCAAATCTAAAAATGGACACCGTAACAAACGTAACATTTTCAATATTTGGTGTCTTCGTAACACACGTAAACTGAATGTCATAAATAGTTAAATTTTTTTATACAGATTAATTAATTTAATACTAGTGGAATTATTACAATAAAATTAATCATAAACACCTATTTTAACACTATAGCAGTTGTAATTTTTAAAGATTGTTTATGTAGTGTTACGTGCGTTACAAGTGTCTTTTTCCAAAATATGTATTCTACCAGACTAATATCACTGTGTTAGATATAACAAACATGATTTAACACTAGCACTTAACATATTTTTGTGAACAATATGCACCATGTAACTTACTTTTGAACACACAGAGCAGATTACACCAGGCACATTACACAGAGTACTTCATGTTGTGAATTGTTACGTTCGTTACATCAGGACACCAAAATAATTAAATTAGTTAATTTTATAATTTTAAGGGGAACATTACTATTATTTCTTTTCTTACTATTACATTATAATATAATCAACAATTTAAATAAAATAAAATGTCTTTCCATGTTTACTGTGATTAATAAAGATATTTTTCAGGCATCACTATCAAGAATTGTGTCCTGGACACCAAATGTAACAAACGTAACATTTTTTTTTGTCCGACCATACAAATTAAATGCGAATAGAAAATTGAAAATTTACAGTTTTACATTTTAGTTTTATCTATGTTGAACTCATTTTTAGAGAAGTATTAATAATGTGACTTTTTTAAAAATATTTTTAAAACTTTATTAAACCATAATATTTTAAATGTCACAATTTTGGATGTTATTTTGGGTAAAATTTTCATCTAAATCACAATTTTTTAAAAATAAAAATATATATCTGGTATCATAATTCATATTAACTATCTCCTTACATATATATACATAGTATTTCACAACAAAAACAACATTTAAGTCATGTTAAGTATAGATATAGTCTGATTAAATACAGGCACCCCTAGAATGCCCAATACTGTGGCCTTACACGTATAATTTCTGTTTAAGGAAGCTAAACACGGCGATAGACATCAACACGTTTCATTTAATCTATAGGTTAAAAACCTGGTGAACAGTCTCACTAAAAATTAGGCATATCAGTGGAGGGAGGCCCAGCGAGATGCAATCTCGGCCTACTAGGGAAAAAAGTCTGGTGGGGTCCAGAAATACTCCTAGTGCCTAGAAAAACTAAGGGAAATGTTGAGCTATTTTCTAAGCAATTTTTAGATGTTTCAGAACGTTACACACGTCATCACACACACATATCACGTGTCAATAAATGTGTAGGCATTGTGTTTGATATAATAGATAGATAATGCATACTAGACTAAAGCTCTGTCAAGATCATAAATTAATCTTTAAAGTTCATTTATAATAAATTTACGATAAAAATTTAAGTTTATAAACATCCGATATTTTAAGCTCATAAAGCAAAAATTGAATGAGCTCTAAATTGTGATTATTAAGTTAAATTACAAAATAGAAACCTCAACGTCCAACACAAACGGTATGGGGGAGCAGTGTTATACACTTGTAAAACACTTTTGTGAGCATATTATTTTCATGTTTGTAGTCTCTAAACAAAACTGCAAAAAACAAAACAAAAAGAAATGAAACAAAACAAAAACAAAACAAAACAAAAAAAAACTAAAATAAAACAAAACAAAATAAGACACTACCGTACTGTATATATTTTAAGGGTATAGGCGTAATCTTTATTTGGACGGAATATGTCAGTTTGGTCTCCTAAAACCATAGTCTTTGAATCCCCTATAATTACAGACCGGCATTCAGAGGTCCTAAGTTGAATCCTCATCTGGGAGATTTGGTTAAGTGTTTTCTAGAATCAAAGTATATTTTGTTGTGCATGTGATACCCATTGGCACTGACAATGGATAATACAGAAGCAAAAACTTGTAAAAACATGCAAATATCGTGAATTTGCAGGAAGTTTATATTTTTCACGAGATTAGTGCATGCACGCCGCAGGAGTGTGCGAGGCTTCCCGCCGATTTCCTGACTCCATCCTGCGACACGGGAGACGGCACCTCTATTTGCACTTAATGTGGAATTCAGATTTTTTTTTTATTTAGGGCGAAATTACGAAATGTTACATTAAATTGATTAAGTTGATTTAAAGTCACTGCATGCTGTTATTTATTAATAATAACATTTCATAGTATCCAGACAAGTCATGTAGGCCTACTCCTCTTTACCCGCCGACACAAATCGTTATTCAATATACAGAAAACATTTAATACACAAACATCATCGTATGATATGCATTGGATAATATTTTATGTAAGTTCAAAATGTATTGTACAAAAAAAATGAAATTGCTTTAAAATCACTAATTATTTTATAATGGTCTTTTTTTTTTAAGTAGGCCTATGCATGTGCTATTTTTCGGCAGAGGAACCATTTTTTCAACCATGGTGGAGCTGAGATGGATAGGATCAACAAACTGTTGTGTCTGCCCAATGAAGATGAAAAAGGAACGGAAAGATAAAAATAAATGAATGATGCGCAATGTTAAGATGTAACTGGGAAAATATACAACATAAGACGAAGGAAATGAAAAGATAAATAAGAAATAAGCGATAAAATTACATTATTTATAATTATTTTTTTGTTGACATTATTTATTTATTTATTTATTTATTTATTTTGTTGTTGTTGTTACATTTTGTAAAAAGTTGTAATTTTGGATGCAGCGTTAGGTATTTTCTAACGTGTGCTGCTGTTTCAAAAGTGCTATCCAATAAATATCTATCTATCTATAGGAAAACAAAAGATAACATCAAAAGAAAGAAATTGTAAAGAAAGATAAACACTGAGATGAAATGAAAATAAGAGTTAAGATAACAAAATACTGAACAAGGAAAGTTAAAAAAAAAAAAATAATCCAAAGATAAAGAATAGAAAGATGCGCTCTGATAAATGTAAAAGGGAAAATATAAAAAATAAATTGAAAGAAACGAAAAGAAATGATAAGAAAGAAATAAATGATAAAATGAGAAGTAAAGAAAACAAAAGATAACATCAAAAGAAAGGGTAGGCCTAAAAAAGATAACGAAAAGAAAAAGATATGCAGAAAATGAAGATTTGAAACGAATAACATAAATAACGAAAAGTAGGCCCTATCACAAAACATAAATGAGGTGATGATGGAGATATGAGTAAATAACTATAGTATCAAATTTTAGATGAGAAGAGCACGTGGCAAACCTAATTATGGTCATGATGACATCACGTCATGACCATGACCTCACATCACGATCATATATAGGCACATCTTGTCTATGTAATACAACCGTTTACTTTGTCAAAGAAATTTGATTAACTGGACGGAGATTTACAATATTTTGTATTGGCAATATACAGTAAAACCTCGAATAGAAGCCCAATGGGCTTAATCTCGAGTAGAAGCCTATCTCGAATCGAAGTCCCCTCCCTTTAGTTTGCAAATTAAAGTAGCCTCGAAAAGAAGCCCATGGGCTTCTTTTCAACACAGCATGGGCTTTTCTTTCCGAGACAGTGTACAGTACAGTACATACACTCTACATGAATTCCAAAGGAACAATATAAATTAAAAACGCACTTTGTATATACAGTAATTTAGGTAATTTAATGCCGGTTAATACACTCCATGATGCCGATTGATGTTATAGTTGCCCTATAATTGTTTTATAGTACCGTAATAATTCCCAAAATTTGCAGCATTCATTTTGAAAATAAGCCCCCCCCCCCACCAAAAGTAGCCTCGAAAAAAGGCCCATTCAAATTCTCAAAAAAAAAAAAAAAAAAAAAAAAAAAGCCCAGGGCTTCATTTTTTGTAATTAATGAGCAATTCAATAGATTTATTTATTTATTAATTCGTTCGTTCGTTCATTCATTCGTTCATTCATTCATTCATTCATTTATTCGTTCATTCATTCATTCATTCATTCATCCGTTCATTCATACATTCATTCATTCATTCGTTCGTTCATTTATTCATTCGTTCGTTCGCTCGATCGTTGGTTCATTCGTTATGAAGTTTATAAACATCCAATATTTTAAGCTCATAAAGTAAAAATTGAATGAGCTCTAAATTTTGAATATTCAGTTAAATTACAAAATAGAAGCCTCTACGAACAACACAAACGGTATGGGAGGGCAGTGTTATACACTTGTAAACACTTTTTTGAGGTATAGGCCTAGTCTTTAACTGGACGGAAAATGTCAGTTTGGTCTCCTAAACTTATAGCATTTGGATCCCCTATAATTAAGACCGGCATTTAGAGGTCCTAAGTTGAATTCTCATCTGGGAGATCTGGTTAAGTGTTTTCTAGAATCTAAATATATTTTGTTGTGCATGTGATACCCATTGGCACTGACAATGGATAATACAGTAGCAAAAACATGTAAAAACATGCAAATATCGTGAATTTGCAGGAAGTTTATATTTTTCACGAGATTAGTGCATGCACGCCGCAGGAGTGTGCGAGGCTTCCAGCTGATTTCCTGAATCCATCCTGCGACTCGACGGGAGACGGCACCTCAACTATTTGCACTTAATGTGAAATTTAGATTTTTTTATATTATTTAGGGAGTAAATACGAAATGTTACATTAAATAGATTTAAAGTGGATGTAGAGTTACTGCATGCTGTTATTTATTAATATAACATTACAGAAAACATTTAATACACATCGTATGATGCACTGGATAATATTTTGTGTAAGTTCAAAATGTATTGTACAGAAAAATTAAAATTGCTTTAAAATCACTATTTATTTTATAGTGGTCTTTAATTGGAGGGGAAAAGTTCAGTTGAGTCCGTCAAACTCATGATCATTCGTCTCTAAATAGAGGGAGTATTTAAATTGAGGAACAGCCAATGAGTTGTAGGAAAAATGGCCCCGGAAAAAATTGGCACAAGAGTAAATGGTCCCAGTAAAAATTTCCCCAAATGACAGGTTGGCAAAAATTGCCCCCAATAATAACATTTTGTATTTAAATTGATTTAAAAATTTACTTGAATCAATATCAACATAAATCATTATAGTATGCATAATTTAGTTTTTAAAAATAATCTATTATCAAGTAAGTTGTCATTTTATGATATATTTTGCAGGAATTATAATTATATGAATAACATTAATCTTTTTTTATTTCCCAACTTACTTAAATGTTGCAAAATAGCAACAATTTAATCCATAAATAAACATAAATCATATGTATTTTTTAATATTAAAATAATTTAGTAAATTTAAATATTACGAAGACTTCGCTTATATATGCTGGTGCAAATATAAGAAACAATACCGCAGAATTTAAAAGAATCTAATTATTTAATTTCAAATTGAAATATAAAAATCGAATATATAATTAATAAAATCTAAATTAAAATACCGCTTTTAAAATACTAGCATTTCGTTTTATCAATGTTATGATATGGCTTCATTTCTTGAAACTATTTGACTCATCTTTTAATATTTTGCTACTGAATTTTACTATTTTAATTTTGCAAATAGGCTTTTATCATTCATTTTTTTACATTACCTTGTGATTTTAACTTCTTCGATTTATTTTAACAAAATAGTATGAATTCTGTGTTTTAGATTAAATGTTTTATTCATAGACCCTATTTGTAATTAAGTCTATTTTCAATTCTATTAATAGGCAACTTGGTGATTTTTATACTGTAATTTGTATCACAGAACAAGAACATATGTAAAACAGGTTGTTACTTCCTCCTGATATGTTATCCTGTATATGTTCAATAAATAAATAAATAGAATAAATTTGCAGACATTTTTAACTTCATTCTAAGTATTGATAAACTAACAATAAACAAGTCAAGGTTCCCGTAAAATAAGGTATAATGCTAGTTTCTGATTATATCACCAAATAAAGAAACTAAAAATTTAATATATAATGGAGGTGTTCTGTACTTATTCCCTAAAATATAGATAATCACTCACAAATAAACCAGAGAGATAATTCTCAAAAACACCCAGAATACTAGACATCTTGTTTATATGGTATTTTAGAAACCAAAAGGCTTTTATTTGGCTGCAGTACAGATTCACAACAAATAAAAGTTGACCAATTAAATTATAGCTTAGTTGTCACTTACACAATCACAGTATAGTTTCTGCTGCCAACATGTCATTTATTACTTTATTAAAATCTGTAAACTACTTATTAATTTTTTTTTATTCCTATAAAAAATGAGCCTAATATAAACTTATGTGACAATGACATTACTGGTAAATTTTTCAAAAATGAGTATAATTTATGTTGATTTATTGAATACTTTTAGCTATTTTACAGCATTCAAATTGTTCGAAGATTAAAAAAAAAGAAAAAAAAATTATTTCTGAATTTTATCATTGGGGACATTTTTTACACCGGTACGAACACTCTATATAATTTCTGTTTAAGAGAGCTAAACACGGCGATAGACAACAACACGTTTCTTTTAATCTATAGGTTAAAAACTTAGTGAACAGTCTCACTAAAAATTAATTATTATTATTATTATTATTATTATTATTAAAGTGTAAAATAATTTGCCTTTACTAAGTGTAATTGACATCGTCTCTGCTTTGAAAATATACATTGATCTATTTACATCACATCACAAATGCAAATGTTATTGTTTAAAGTGGCTTAAAATCCAGGGATAAACAGTACAGTGGCTCGTTCTGCTGTAGCCCTGCCAAAACCATTACATTTTATATGATAAAAATATGTGACATGCTTATGATATAACCATGATGACATGACATCCTGGTCATATATAGGCACAACATGACTATATATGGGCACAACATGACTATATATATAGGCACAACATATATGGGAATAAAATAGGACTAAATGTTGCTGCGAAGATCCTATCAAATGACGTCTCATTTACGCCGAGTTTAGTTAAAAAGGGATTGAAGCCTATATATACGATAATGTGATATTTTCATTTTGTGACGATTCATCAACCTTTGCTGTAGCAGGGAAAACAAGAAACGTAGGTAATCGTTTTATTAATATGTTTTGTTTTTACTGTATTTTGTTTGTAGTGAAAGAAAGTTAATGTCTTATTGAATTGAAAAATGGTGCTTTAATATGTTAAAATCGGTGATGTTGTTGTTGTTGTTGTTGTCGTTGTTGTTGTTGTTGTTATTATCATCATCGTTTTCCATTTGTACGTCTCTCTCCAAGGGTTGGTAAACCTAGAAGCCGAATATTTACACTAGCATCCCATTAGGCTTCCGACCCCACTGAGCCCTACACGGCCCTCATGGTAGTAGGACCCATAAGGCCCGAGACTTCCCCATTACGCCACTGTATCCCATCTGCATATGAATCTTGGGAATATCACAAATGTTGCTGTTGATGTTGTTGATATTATCATTATCTAAAATCATCATTGTCATGAACATTAATATTATCATTCAGTTTATTCTGTATGACTATTATTACTATTACTATCCGTATACTTAAATAATTTGTTCGTATTGTTTCTCATCAGGCGTGTGTTCGTTGTGTAGAGTGTGAAGAGTAACGAAACTTAAGTTAAACTTAAGAAAAAATACAGGTACAACAGCCAGGATGCCCAGATACGCTTTATGTCACTTGCACCTTTATTTCTACAGGAACGCACCACATGGATGGCTGTATCATCTGTTTACTTGTATCTGCATTGTTCTATTTATAATTGGATGTACGGGAAATGTCGCTGTTATTTTTCTTATTCGTCGATGTAGACAGTTACGAGGTGCACCCGTCATTCTTTTAGTAAACCTTGCAGTAGCCGATATTTTAGTTTGTCTAACGTATTTCCCATTATATATATGTCTTAGTCTAACACAGTCGGCAGTGATTTTTATTTCTCATAGTAGTGTCACATGTGCAGTTACATATTTCTTGGAATTCCAGTCACAATTATGTTCAGCCTTGACAATCGCATCTATTAATTTTGAGAGGTACGAAGTAGACCTAATACACGTTCTAGCCTCGTGTATACTAATATACATATATATATATATATATATATATATATATATACTAATATACATATACAATATATATACTAATATACATATACATATATATACTAATATACAT
>NW_022696035.1:886242-904484 GCF_011630105.1 Anneissia japonica
GCTTTTAAAACAGCGGCACCCATTACAATAATGGTGCATCCAAAGTAACAAAATGAAATGTACAAAGAAAGTCACAAAACCAAACAAAGGAATATACAATAAAAGAGCATGAAGTAAAAAGTCTAACCAAAACATTAAGGCAGTCATCACAATAATGGTGCTTTAAAATTAACAGAATAAAATACATAGTGAGATGCAAATCAATACAAAAAAAAAAGTCATATAAAAATAATAATAATATCAATAATAATAATAATAATAAAAATCATAACATAGCACCATTTTTAATCTCAATTCTTTTTGCCCATGCCTTCTTAATATAAGATTTACAAAAATCATCAAAAATCAAATGAGCCAAGTCAATTAAGTGATTGGGTAGATTAGGAATAAACTCTGTGCAGTCTCCGCCTAACATAAGGATAAGAAATGCATCAGTATCCTTTGTAAGGATCTGATTACATAACTCAGATAAGCCTGAATCATAAAGTTTATTCACTAAAATTTCGTGCTCAGATAACCGAACTTCTTCAAGCTTATTACAAATAAACAGAAAATGTCGCAAGTCTTCAATACCATTGTTACACAGTAAGCATGTACCAGGATTATTATTATCCCACTTACTAGCTTTTATTTCAAGTTGAAGTGAGTTAGAGCATGGAGAAAATAAAATATTTTATTTTCTCCATGGTTAGAGCGTGCCTTAAACTTAAGTTGAGCACCATAAAAATCAGTTTTAGTTAGGAGGTAACTTTCCATTTTAGGAATCCTTTTAAATTTAATATAATCAGAGAGGAATGATTTTTCGCTGGTTTTATTAAGCCAATCAACTACATTCATTTGTTGGAAAGTATATTTAAATGACTTAAACCATAATTGCTCTTCGTGTACTTACAATGCATTTCGAACGGATGTTCCACTATATTGGGATAAGTAAAGCTTATGATAAACTGACCAATGAGAAATATTATTTAAACAGAACGCATGAACATAAAGACATGCTTGGTCAATGATGGGCTGGTAATCATAGAAACAAAAGCAAAATTTAAACAATACAATGGCCAAAATTACAACAATAGCAATGCCCGATCCAATAGTGTAAAAACAATAGCCACCAGGGTGTACAATGTATGACGAACCAATCTAAAGATACCAGCTGGTAAACCAAATTATATAAGATAGGCCTATGAATATATGTCATAATAATCCATGAATATAGACATACATGTACAATGATATACCCGCTGAATTATAATCTAAATGAATTAAATAATACATTAATAAGCGTAGGTGCCATAGTCCCAAGTTTAAAAATTATTCTTCCTCTAAAAATTTCCTAGATGTATCAGTAGTGTTGCAAAGTTTGACTCCAGTAACTACAAAATTATTATCAACATTATGTCCTGTCCTAAAATGGGATGCAACTGGGCATCCAGGTAGTGCTAGTCTAATTGATCTTAAATGTTCTGTTATTCTATCAGCCAGTCGCCTTTTGGTTTCTCCAATGTAATGCATTTCTGGAAAATTATTGCATAAATAAGATTTGTGGACGTACAAATTATCACATATTTTAACATATCCAGACGGTCCTTCAAGTTTGTTGGTTGAGTATACATGTTATTACACCTTGGTCTCTGACACGAAACAGTAGTAGATCCATTAGGTGTGTTTGTGTGTGTGTTGGTGGGGTGTGTGTGTGTGGGGGGGGGGGGAGATACACACTGAAACGTCGTAAGGTAATTCTTTGTCAATTTTAAGTGGAAAGAGGAAATTAAAATAAAGTTGAATATTTCGTGAAGTATATAAAAGACAAAACAGGATAACCGTAAGTAAGTATAGATCAGCTATACGCTATCTTGTGGTAATGCAGTATATTTTGGTAATGATAATAATGATGATGATAATAATAATAATAATAATAATAATAATAATAATAATAATAATAATAATAATAATAATAATAATAATAATAATAATAATAATAATAATAATAATA
The DNA here is from genome assembly GCF_011630105.1 of Anneissia japonica. Lineage (NCBI taxonomy): Eukaryota > Metazoa > Echinodermata > Crinoidea > Comatulida > Comatulidae > Anneissia > Anneissia japonica. The sequence goes on from NW_022696035.1 coordinate 888,236, forward strand.
ATAATAATAATAATAAAAATAATAATATAATATTATTATTATTATTATTTATTATTAAGCAAACTACTTTGTTGGACTAATGGTTCTATGTATTGCTGCCAATACTGTAGGTTAGTCGATCATTGACAAATTTGTTGTCTTATTCTTATTATAATTATTATAATCATTATAATTATTAGAATCATTATAATCATAACCATAATAATCTTTACAATCACTACATTTATTATAATTTTCATAATTATAATTATTATTATAATAGTTACAATAATAATTATATTATTATTATTATTATTATTATAATATAGTAACTAGATACTATAATAATAATAATATTAATTTTGATAAGACTAATTATATGTCAATAATAATAATAATAATAATAGCTGTTATTATTTCTATTGTAATTATTATCATTAATAACTTACATTAAATTTGTATTGAAAAACATGTCATTAATAATAATATTAATAATAATATCACATATGTATTGGCATTAGGTAGGATCTTTATGGTGTTCAGAGATTTACGGTCAAAGGTCATTAAAGTGTTATTTTTTCTTCTCTCTAGTAACATTTCAAAATACTACTAATGGCAAACCATTGGACGAAATTCAATCAAATTTCGTCATTAAGAACCGGCCACACCTCCTACACCCCAGTCTGGGATCAGGGTAACATAGGGGTCATCGGGGTCAAATTTTCAAAAAACTCCAATTGAGCTCGAATTTACCAGGAATGATCCTTAGGACCTTCTAAACATGAAAAGCGACTCTTCACCTATAGGTCAAAAGTCACAAGGGTCACTATAGTAAAAATTATTAAATCATATTGAAAACTTGAGGACATCTGCTCACTGAACGGTTCACTGCACACTTTAACACAGTAAATGAGTCAAAACCGGACCCCTTTTCTCACAAAATCGACTATATAATTTTAATGGTTTCATTTGGCAATCTGGGGCAATCGGATTATGAAACTAGATGTTTTAAAGCTTTATAATCATCTATATATTTTTTAAATTAATGCAAAATTGAATGATCATTTTTCTTTCAAAATTGACTGTCTCTTATGCTTTTGCACAGGAAAAAGGTTAAAATTAGAGTGTTTTTTGGTATAATTCCTGCTTCTTTTTACCATAACTCTGCAACGACAGGTCGCTAAACTTCGGGGTGATCGGTCAATTGTAACTCATAAATTAAGCTTTCGTTTACCATGTAAGTTCCATGCTGGTTGCTTAAATAACCATTAATCAATTTTTCTTTACAATTTTGTATTCAGAACTGTTTTTACCCTGTCTATGAATGACGTCACGCGCTTAAGGCCAATAGCAGCTACGAATTTCGAGTTTTCTGCGGTTAGTGCGTTCGTGCGTTCGTGCATAAGATGTGGTCAAATTTACCTGAATGAGCTTTTGTCGCAAATAGAGTAAAAGTTTTCATTATGGTTTCTAGTGAGTAATGATTGGACCAATTGCATTAGACAGACTCCTACCAAACATGGGGTGTTCACACAGGTTGAGCTTAAAGGTAACAGTGGTTATCTCTTAAAAAATGACTGGGTTCATGTTCTATTGAACATAGTATCTCTAGTTATTGTTATATTATAGTAACTAGATACGATAATAATAATAATAATAATAATAATAATAATAATAATAATAATAATAATAATAATAATGTTAATTATAAATAAAGACTAAATATATGTCAATAATAATAATAATAATAATAATAATAATAATAATAATAATAATAATAGTTGTTATTATTTCTATTGAAATTATTATCATTAATAACTTACATTAAATTTGTATTGAAAAACATGTCATTAATTATAATATTAATAATAATATCTCGAATTTATATGGCGCCAGTTCCAAAGAAGATCAAAGGCGCAACGCATGTGAAAAGCCACCGGAAAAAATAAATTGGTCTTAAGCTGCGACGTAAAGTTGCAAATAGAGTTGGAAGAAGTTATGTAATTTGGAAGCTGGTTCAAAAAAACAAAAGAACATTGACTGTAGGTTTTGGTACGCCGTAATATTGGTGACAAAATGAAGTGTTTTGTATTCAATATACAGCAACCTTGGTAATTGGAAATCATTGCTTGTCTTTATGTATTGAATAAGGGAAGTTCTACATCTTCAGTTTCATTCTTAAGCACAGTGAACTCCTTAAGCGTTCACATAAATGACTAACAAAATTGTCACCTGAATATAGATTGGTAGCAGTATTAACATACATATAGGCCTATTCCTTTGACTTGAAGCCAAACACTGTCCCTTGAATAGGGGTCTCTCCGAACTGAGGGGTTCTAATTCTCTCTAATTACAAAATTAACTACAATTCTGATGACTTAGATTCGTTGCTAACAAAAATTACTTTGCATTTTTCCGGTTTGACATAAAATTTACTTTAAAATAATTATTTTGAAAAATTTATACAAAAAAAAACTATAATTTCTATCATAGGCCTATCATTATATTAAATATAGGTTTGTACACACAAAAAGATATTTAATATGCAAAGCAATTGTTACTATAGTAATTACAATTGTCATTTCTATAAAAATCAAAAATAATTGTTTATATAAAGAATATTAGAAATACATTTCAGGTATAATTGAAATAATTGTTTGAGTAATGTTACTTTAATCTTACTTTAGCTGAAACAATAATTTCAAGTTTATCGGCCATTTTAAATGCGTCATTTTGAGGTAGCCTACCCCAACGGGAATTTTGGTAGTTGTATACAATTCAAAGACCTACATTTTCAGAAAATAAAAATAGCTGGTAGTAGGCCCGCTGCGATTTCCAATTATATAATTTCTGTAGTTGTCCATTTGGGCTTAGCCTGCTCGCCTAATAATGGACCACGATCTCTTTCTGTTGGTATAAAATGTATATAGGCCTAGGCGCCAGCTTTGTATTTGTATCTTTGCCTGTACTTTATATAGGTCTATAAGTTTATTATCCTTCAACATTATGAGACTGCTATATTCAAGTTTGATTATTGTTCTTCTATTTTAAGATGTTTCGTTTTGAAATACCCACTCAGAGTTCGCACTGTCATCACTTTCAAAAGAAAACTATTAGTTACAGCCGGTATCTGGGTGATTTCAATCTTGTGTTCAATTCATGTTTTTCTAGATTTTCATGTAAGTAGCCCGTTGATTAATTGCCATTGTTTTTATAAATAGTAGTTAATAAGTTGAATAAATTACCAATTTAGTGCCGAGTAACAAAAATAGGCCTAGGACGCATGACAATAATGATTCATACACTTTCAACATGTTAATCTTTCATTGTTGTGTAGAATAGGTTTTATGTAGGCCTACATCATTCGGTTTAAACGTGTTCAGTGGTGTATCTATAGGAGTTATATATTGGTTTTTGGGGCAATAAGTAGGAAGCTCGATGATTAAAGTGAGGGACGTTACTTTCCAAATTTTTCTAGTGGCGGATCCTGTTGGGATCAAGAGTTTTGGTTGGCGTGCACTCCAAGTGCTCTTCTTCCCTCCGTAAAAATGCCGCTGAACATGTCGCTAAATAGTAAATACCATGCACCTATGTTGGTCATTCCACATAGTGTGCATCTTGTCTATAAAATTGATTTAGTTGTTAACCAATAACAAATATATGTTATATTTCTGCAGCCAGTCATTATATATTCTTATGTAAATGACGAGTTTGACGAGTGGCATCCTACAACACAATTTATAATTCCGGCAGTCATCGTTGTAGTATCTTGCATCATTACAGCTGTAACACTTATTAAAAGAATACGCAGTAATCGTTTACAGGAGTCCAATCAAAGTAACGTGTCCACAGGAAATTCTCTCAGAAATCCAAAAAAGGTAGGAATATAATCTAGCTTATTGAATGAAATGCGTTTACAATTGTTAACAATAATATGTTAATATATATAATAATAATAATAATAATAATAATAATAATAATAATAATAATAATAATAATAACAACAACAACAATAATAATAATAATAATAATAATAATAATAATAATAATTATTATTATTATTGTTATTATAAATAATTAAATTGTATTCTTCAGCGTACATATATATTAGAGGAGAGTTCTACAATGAAGGTACCAACATGCAAGTGGCAATTAAGGAAGTGAGTATCACTTATTTTATTAATAAAAACAAATAGAAAGGGTAGCACCTGAAATATGTATTTGAGTCACAAGTTTTTGTTAGCTTCTGGGCATGACGTCACCGAGTGCAATTTTGCGTTTTTTGATTTTAAACAATGGATACTATTTTTCCGCGACACCCTGGTTCTTTTTTGCTAATCTACTTAGAGTATCTAATAGCTGCGTTAATCCATTTATTTATGCACTCATGTCAAGTAGTTTTCGATCAGCTATCAAATCAACATTTTGCTGTAAAACAGAATCGACAAACAGGCAAAATTTAAATTTTAACTCCAGAAGTAGACCGTTGCAAAACAGAGTTTAGAAACAATGATAAACTAGGCCAAGAGTAATCTTCATTAAATAAGGCTGCATTCACATCCGACCCAAACCAAAATTCGGACCAGGTTTTCGATGCACTATGCCAGCGTCCCTATTCTTGTGACAGAGCGATACAGTCACAAAAGTCTTAGCATATTATTTTATAATATATAGGCCTAAGTGTATAACGGCTTATATAAAAAGTTGAAGATGTTTGCTGACAAAGGTTTTGTTATTCATTTCATAAGAATAAATTTAAAAAAAATATTAACTGATGGTGTGCGGATGGATGAGATCCAGGGATGAGATACATGGATAGATGGATGCATGCATGATGGATAGATAAATGGATGGCTTGATGGATGGAAGATCAATATGGACGATGGAAGAAGGGAGCCTTAGGAAAGCATAAAATAAATGAATTCAACAGAACGGACAGATGGACAAACGAACGACAAACGAACCAATGAATGAAGCCAACACATTTACTTTCACTCCCTAAAATTCGATGCAAAAAAAGTAATAAAACACAAATTTAATACTTGATTCGGTACCAGATGAGTAGGTGTAATTTCCTAGAATTAAATAATTTAGATGATTGCATGTAATTAAAAACTGTTTGTTAAAATAATAATAGCTATATTAAAATGAATATTTAGAATGTAAGTTTATGTGTAACCTGGGATACGGCGTCCAACATTTATAGAATAGTAATAATTAAGTAATAATACTGTACCATCAAATTTTACGTTTCAATTTATTGTCTATGTTCCCCCTAATAGGGGTTTTTACTCATCATCAATATATAATATTATTAATATATACAATAAAGATCCAGTGTTGCCAAATAATCAATTCTCTTAATTATTCTTATTTTTTATTGTCAAGACGGTAAACAATCCACCAAGTTGTTTGAAAGGAACTCAAAAGCAAACCTAATCACTATTGCGTTAGCATGAGAACCTCAACCACCCAGCTTCACAAAAATACAATGCTCAAAATTTATTAAAACTTTTTTACTATTTTTACATTTTTTTTAATAAAAAGTATAATTTGAAAATTTGGCGTTGAGCAAGAGTCAAAATTCACTTAATTTACTATACAATGTCTTTAGAAAAGTGTAAAATATATTAATTGAAACATTTAAAAAAATTATTTATTTGTCGATATATTATAGGAAACACCAGATTTGTAATTAGCCGTTAACATCAGCAAATTAAACAAAAAATTGTACTTTTTGTGTTAAATTTATGTTAGATAATAATTAAAAAAAATTTGTAAATTCAAGGAAGAGTATAATTCAATTTTGGATTAAATCGATTTCTGATCTGAGAAAAGAAAGGACAAATCAATGTAAAATGGAATTCATATTCGATTGAACGTAAATTACAGAGCTACTACAAACGACACTGGAGTGAAATCTTATTCCATCTACCATTCTCGACCTCTAATTTAATAACTCCTAAACCAAAAACAGTATTCTACGTTTAAAATTCTGAATTTCACACCCGTATATTAATGAGTAGGTGTAATTTCCTAGAATTAATTAATTTACATGTAATTAAGAATTGTTTATTGAAACATGTTGAAATTGGTAATATTATTTTTACATCAAAGCGTTTATCCCATATATTTATTGGTAGATAATTTAAGTTCTGATTTATTGATGATTTAAGAGAATATAATATGTAGCCGCAGTAGATCAAAATGTATATATTTTAGACTATATTATTTTACACTGTAAATACGACGACTACCATTTAGGAACGTTGGTAATCTAATTAACGAGTTTGTCTGTTAGCAATAAACGCAGATATTGTGTTAAGTGTGTTTTGAAGAAGTGTTAATAAAGTAGAGTAGCGCATTTTCGAATTTGTATGTTTCTCTGGATTTCGCACTCATATCATACATTATTGCCTTTTTGACAGTTGCATTCTATTGTATTATTCCATTGACCGTATTAATTTAAACACAACTCCTAGATATGTGTATGATGTATCAACTTCCATTTCAACATTCTGATATCATTTTTGAAATTTCCCTAAATACCATTATTTTAGTTTACATTCATATTGAGTCCCATGTGTCACAAAATTTTTCGAGCTTATTTAATGCTTTTTTTTTGAAAACTTTTGACTGTATCTCCAAATAACATCAGCACATAATATATGGTTTCTTTCCAAATTGAATTTCTTGTATACATATATATAAACACGTTATATCGTCATTGCGGACTTATAAAATCCGCATACGCTATAAAACTAAAAGAAAATGTATGCTTTTAGAGTCTGTACTGGGCCCAAAAAATCCGCAATGAAAATATAACGTGTTTATATATATACATATATTCAACTATATATATATATTTATATATATATTATATATACATATATATATATATATATATATATATACAGTAATGAAGATAGCCGTTAACACCGTTAAGTTATATATAAATAATCAAAGAAAGGTAAATACAGTGTTAGAATAAAGGACATGATGGTACTGTACATCTCAACTGTACATCTAATATTATATATATATAATAATAATAATAATAGTCAAACATAGTTATAAATTCACATAAGGTGTTCAATAAAATAATATGTCGAACATTTAGTTTGTATCATAATACCCTGCACTATATACAGATGAGAAGACAATCATGTGACGTTCTCCCGGGTATTCACTACTTGTCACACCATACAAGTTGGTTCCGACCGAAATAAATATCAGCTCTTACTTCAGCTGCTTGAAACCTTCAATTTCTTCTTAAGTCTTAAGCCTGTCGTTGGAGTTTAAGCTGTACTCTTTTGACCATCTATAAATTAACAAAATACACCTTTCTAGAATAGTTATCCTAAACAAACGTCATTTCAAGCATTCTGGAACATGATTAACTTTCAAACTTTCATATTAATAAAATGGTTAATCTATAGATTTATGCTACCAATGTTATGTACAATTGTATACATACTCCTAGCTAAACGTACGGTTAGTATTAAAGACGTGTCCAAATATTAATACACAGACCCGTATCCAGGGGTTTTTTTTATGGTTCGGGAGAACACCCCTTTCTAGCAAACCCCCCACTTTTCTGGCGAAACCCTCTCTATAATTTTCCCAAATAAGTCCTCCAGCCCAACTAATGCACTGCAGACCTACCAAGACACAGACAGTTTTAAACATATCTGCTTTTATAACATTATTTAGACCCATAAAGCACAACAATTCTGTTGCTTTGGGGGTTTCGCCGACCCCACTGATGCTTCGAATGTGGACTTTACGCCCAGAAAACCCCCCTTGAAAGAACCGGGCTCAGACGGGCCTGATACACAATATTATTTGCATAGATCCAAAGTCAATTTAAGCATATGACATAAATAATGCATACCACAGAAACATTCAACATTCCTGCATTAATTCAACCCTATGCAATATTACAATTAAATCTATTTCATATACGTTATTTAGTAAACGATGCATTAACGTTACCCACGGTCAAACTAACTCCACTTGGCTCTTATATGAGTTGCACAATACTGTGATGCTCCTAGCTATCACCATATATCATTTAGGTAGGCTTCACTATGCCTCTTAACTTTGCTTAATTTTTGGTGCACCTTAATAGCTGACATGTCCCTGCTTGGATAATACTCTACAGCTTACACACTTCCATTAAGCCTTTACTTATGCAACACTCCCTCTCCCTTCTGGTTTCTCTACCAGGTCTACCCACCCCTGCTAACACAAATTAACATATTCCCCCACCCATTTTCTTTACACTTATCAGAAGTTGCCACTTGCCTAAAAGTTATTCACATTCATGAAACTTTTAACTACCCTGGATTAATGCTAAATCAACCATTAACTCATGCATATTCATTATACTGATTCTACACTATTAAAACAAACAACCATTAAATCATGAATATTTATTACCCTGATGCACTAATACAGTGAGTGTAACACATTGTAAGGTCCACTCTGTGACAGCTGTTTATTTATTCAAAATAAAAGACCCACTGCAGACTTAGTACACTTTTTCAATTCTTCGGACAAGGCTCTTGATTAGAGACATTCTCAACCTTTTTCCAAAATGTGCATTTTTAATTTCGTGTGTCCCATTCGCAGAATGACGTTTTTTTTTTTTTGTTTTTTTTTTTATTGTAAGTTTTTTATTCTTTAATATTTTCTGTGTAATACAAAAATAACGACAATTGCATTTTTTTCTTTTATTGATATGATTTTTAATTGATGTAAGACATTTTCATTAACCTCAACTTTAGAAAATTCAACTCGGTTAAAAAAATAACGAATTATTGGTTTTGTAAATCCAGATACTGTTTATTATACCGTACAAATTACAGTACAGTAGGCCTACAGCATAAAATTAATTGAAAAAGCCATAAAATTCGACTTTAAAATGAATTTGTATGTATATATATACTAATACTTTGCAAATCTTGAGAATTTTTAATGCTACTTGAGATTTTTTAGACTTAATCTTGGGAATTATTATTTTTCCGAGGTCACGCTGGTTTTAGCTATTCATTATTTGGAATGTGAGTTTTTGAATAGAATTCACCCATTTTTAGTGCATGCTTCTGTCGACTAAATAGATTGTCAATGCCTTCAATGCAGCTGCCTAACAAACTTAGTCAAAATAATAACTATAGAATGATGACAGAATTATTATTCATTATTGAATTAACTATGCAAAATGTTCAATATTGTACTCACTTTATTTTGTTATTAATTATAAAGTCTCCATAGTAATCTTTCAACTCCATTGACTAATGTTTATATGAAATACGCCACCTGGAGAGGTACCGAAAACAATTCATTATTATTTTTCTAAAGTGTCTTTATAATATGATAATAATGATGATGATAATGATGGTGATGATATGGTGGTGGTTATGATGATGGTGATGATTATGATGATATGATGATGATGAAGAAGATAATAATGACAATGATGATAAAGAAGATAATAATGACAATGATGATGATGGGGATGGTGATGTTAATATAATATTCATGTATACTTTATTCATTCACTCAAATTGACTAACAAGTCCGCTAACAATCAACCGAGAGCTGGAACCGTAGTCTTACATATTTATAAACTGCAATAGGCCTATTCTGTAATGCATAAAAAGCAATACGGAAAACGAAAAACAACAACCACAATGACGATGATGACGGTTATAATGATAATGAGGATGGTAGTGGTGGGGATGATGATAATGATGGCTATGTTGATGATTCTAGGATAAGACGAAGGAAATGAAAAGATAAATCAGAATAAACGATAAAATGAAAAGGAAAACAAAAAATAACATCAAAAAGAAAAACAAAAAGATAAATAAGAGTTAAGATGAAAAATACTAAACTAAAAAAAAAATAATCCAAAGATAAAGAATAGAAATGAGTAGAAACAATAAGGTGAAAGGAAAGAAAAAGAAAGGATAAAAAAGAAATCAATGATAAAATGAGCGGTAAAGAAAACGAAAGAAAACATCAAAAGTAAGGATAGGCCTAAAAAAAGAAAGATATTGAAAAACGAAAAGAAAAAGATATGCAGAAAATGAAGATTTGAAATGAATAACATAAATAACGAAAAGTATCACAATACATAAATGACGTGATGATGGAGATATGAGTAAATACCTACAGTAACAAATTTTAGATGAGAAGAGCACGTGACAAACCTAATTATGTTCATGATGACATCACGTCATGACCATGACTTCATGATCATAAGGAACAATATAAATTAAAAACGCACTTTGTTTATACAGTAATTTAGGTGGTTTAATGCGCGGTTAATACACTCCATGATGCAGATTGATGTTATAGTGGCCTATAATTGTTTTTTATAAGGACCGTAGTAATTCCCAAAATTTGCAGCATTCATTTTGAAAATAAGCCTCCCTTCCCAGCCCCCTCTATAATTTGAAAAAGTAGCATCGAAAAGAAGCCCATTCGAAGTTCTCAAAAAAGAAGCCCAGTGCTTCAATATTTTGTAATTAATGAGCAATTCGATAGTTTTATTTATTCATTTATTCGTTCGTTCGTTCTTTCGTTCGCTAGTTCGTTCGTTCATTCGTTCAATCGTTCGTTCGTTCATTCATTCATTCATTTACTCATTCATCCGTTCATTCATTCATTCATTCATTCGTTCGTTCGTTCATTTATTCGTTCGTTCTATCGATCGTTGGTTCGTTCATTCATTCGTTATGAAATTTATAAACATCCAATATTTTAAACTCATAAAGCAAGAATTGAATGAGCTTTAAATTTTGAATATTCAGTTAAATTATAAAATAGAAACCTCAACGTACAACACAAACGGTATGGGGGAGCAGTGTTATACACTTGTAAACACATTTTTGAGGTATAGGCCTAGTCCTTAACTGGACGGAAAATGTCAGTTTGGTCTCCTAAACCTATAGCCTTTGGATCCCCTATAATTAAGACCGGCATTTAGAGGTCCTAAGTTGAATTCTCATCTGGGAGATCTGGTTACGTGTTTTCTAGAATCTAAATATATTTTGTTGTGCATGTGATACCCATTGGCACTGACAATGGATAATACAGTAGCAAAAACTTGTAAAAACATGCAAATATCGTGAATTTGCAGGAAGTTTATATTTTTCACGAGATTAGTGCATGCACGCCGCAGGAGTGTGCGAGGCTTCCCGCCGATTTCCTGACTCCATCCTGCTACTCGACGGGAGACGGCACCTCAACTATTTGCACTTAATGTGAAATTTAGATTTTTTTATATTATTTAGGGAGTAAATACGAAATGTTACATTAAATAGATTTAAAGTGGATGTAGAGTCACTGCATGCTGTTATTTATTAATAATAACATTTCATGGTATCCAGACAAGTCATGTAGGCCTACTCCTCTTTACCCGCCGACACAAATCGTTATTCAATATACAGAAAACATTTAATACACAAACATCATCGTATGATATGCATTGGATAATATTTTATGTAAGTTCAAAATCTATTGTACAGAAAAAATGAAATTGCTTTAAAATCACTAAATATTTTATATTGGTCTTTTTTTGTAAAGTAGGCCTATGCATGTGCTATTTTTCGGCAGAGGAGCCATTTTTTCAACCATGGTGGAGCTGAGATGGATAGGATCAACAAACTGTTGTGTCTCCCCAATGAAGATGAAAAAGAAACGGAAAGAAAAAAATAAAGGAAAGATGCGCTCTGTTAAGATGTAACAGGGAAAATATACAACATAAGACGAAGGAAATGAAAAGATAAATAAGAAATAAGCGATAAAATTACATTATTTTTAATTATTTTTTGTTGACATTATTTATTTATTTATTTTGTTGTTGTTGTTACATTTTGTAAAAAGTTGTAATTTTGGATGCAGCGTTAGGTATTTTCTAACGTGTGCTGTTTTTTTTAATATACAGAAAACATTTAATACACAAACATCATCGTATGATTTGTTTCTTTCCGTTTCTTTTTCTTCTTCATGGGCTTCTTTTCAACACAGCATGGGCTTTTCTTTCCGAGACAGTGTACAGTACAGTACATACACTCTACATGAATTCAAAAGGAACAATATAAATTAAAAACGCACTTTGTTTATACAGTAACTTAGGTGATTTAATGCCGGTTAATACACTCCATGATGCTGATTTATGTTATAGTGGCCCTATAATTGTTTTATAGTACCGTAATAATTCCCAAAATTTGCAGCATTCATTTTGAAAATAAGCCCCCCTCCCCACCCGCCCTCTATACTTTGTAAAAGTAGCCTCGAAAATTCAAATTCTCAAAAAAAAAAAAAAAAAAAAAAAGAAGCCCAGGGCTTCATTTTTTGTAATTAATGAGCAATTCAATAGATTTATTTATTCATTCGTTCGTTCGTTCTTTCATTCATTCATTCATTCATTTATTCATTCATTCATTCATTCCATCCGTTCATTCATACATTCATTCATTCATTCTTTCGTTCGTTCGTTCATTATTCGTTCGTTCGCTCGATCGTTGGTTCACCGTTTGTATGGGAGAGCAGTGTTATACACTTGTAAACACTTTTTTGAGGTATAGGCCTAGTCTTTAATTGGAAGGAAAATGTCAGTTTGGTCTCCTAAACCTATAGCCTTTGGATCCCCTATAATTAAGACCGGCATTTAGAGGTCCTAAGTTGAATTCTCATCTGGGAGATCTGGTTAAGTGTTTTCTAGAATCTTATTCTTTTTCTAAATGATCATGATGATTATGATGATGATGATGGTGATAATGATGATGATGGTATCGGTGGGAATGGTGATGTTAGTATATTCATGTATACTTTATTCATTCACTCACTCAAATTGACTAACAAGCCCGCTAACAAGCAGCCGAAAGCTGGAACCGTAGTCTTACATATATAAAACAATACGGAAAAGAAAAACAACAACCACAATGGCGATGATGACAATGATAATGATAATGATGATGGTAGTGGTGGGGATGATGATAATGATGGCGATGATGATGATATTGGTGATGTCGATAATTATGACTATGTTGATGATTGTAGGATAAGAAAATATAAAGCATAAGAAGAAGGAAATAAAAAGAATAAACGATAAAATGAGAAAAGAAAAACAGGTATGCAGAAAATGAAGATTTGAAATGAATAAAATAAATAAATAAAAATATCACAATACGTGAACGACATGATGATGGAGATATGAGTGAATACCTGCAGTATCAAATTTTAGATGATAAGAGCACGTGAAAAACCTAATTATGGTCATGATGACATCACGTCATGACCATGACTTCGCGTCATGATCATATATAGGCACATCATGACTATATATGGTAATGCAACCGTTTATTTTGTCAAAGAAATTTGATTATTATTCATTCGTTCGTTCGTTTGCTCCTCGCTCGTTCGTTCGTTCGTTCGCCCACTCGCTCGCTCGCTCGTTCGTTCGTTCGTTCTTTCGCACGTTCGTTCTTTCGTTCATTCATTTATTGATCCGTTCATTCGTTCATACATTCATTCATTCATTCGTTCGTTCGTTTGTTCGTTCTTTCGTTCGTTCATTTATTCGTTCGTTGGTTCCCCTGGTTATGAAGCTTATAAACATCCAATATTTTAAGCTCATAAAGCCAGAATTGAATGAGCTCTAAATTTTGATTATTCAGTTAAATTACAAAATAGAACAAACCAAAAACAAAAAACAAAACAAAAACAACAAACAAAATATAAAAAAAAACTACTGTATATATTTTAAAGGTATAGACCTAGTCTTTAATTGGACGGTAAATGTCAGTTTGGTCTCTTAAAACCATAGTTTTTGGATCCCCTACAATTACAGAACGGCATTCAGAGGTCCTAAGTTGAATCCTCATCTGGGAGATCTGATTAAGTGTTTTCTAGAATCTAAATATATTTTGTTGTGCATGTGATACCCATTGGCACTGACAATGGATAATACAGTAGTAAACACTTGTAAAAAATTTATGTTTTTCGCGAGATCAGTGCATGCACGCCGCAGGAGTGTGCGAGGCTTCCCGCCGATTTCCTGACTCCATCCTGTGACTCGACGGGAGACGGCACCTCTATTTGCACTTAATGTGAAATTTAGATTTTTAAAATATTAGTTAGGGAGTAAATACGAAATGTTACATTAAATAGATTTAAAGTGGATGTAGAGTCACTGCATGCTGTTATTTATTAATACAACATTTCATGGTATCCAGACAAGTCATGTAGGCCTACTCCTCTTTACCCGCCGACACAAATCGTTATTCAATATACAGAAAACATTTAATACACATCGTATGATGCACTGGATAATATTTTGTGTAAGTTCAAAATGTATTGTACAGAAAAATTAAAATTGCTTTAAAATCACTATTTATTTTATAGTGGTCTTTATTTGGAGGGGAAAAGTTCAGTTGAGTCCTCCAAACTCATGATCATTCGTCTCTAAATAGAGGGAGTATTTAAATTGAGGAACAGCTAATGAGTTGTAGGAAAAATGGCCCCGGAAAAAATTGGCACATGAGTAAATGGTTCTCAGTGAAAATGGTCCCAAATGACAGGTTGGCAAAAATTGCCCCCAATGATAACATTTTGTATTTAAACTTATTTAAAAAAATACTTGAATCAATATCAACATAAATCATTATAGTATGCATAATTTAGTTTTTAAAAATATTCTATTATCAAGTAAGTTGTCATTTTATGATATATTTTGCAGGAATTATAATTATATGAATAACATTAATTTTTTTTTCCCAACTTACTTAAATGTTGCAAAATAGCAACAATTTAATCCATAAATAAACATAAATCATATGTATTTTTTAATATTAAAATAATTTAGTAAATTTAAATATAACGAAGACTTCGCTTATATATGCTGGTGCAAATATATGAAACACTACCGCAGAATTGAAAAAAATCTAATTATTTAATTTCAAATTGAAATATAAAAATCGAATTTATAATTAATAAAATCTAAATTAAAATACCACTTTTAAAATACTAGCATTTCGTTTTATCAATTTTATGATATGGTTTCATTTCCTGAAACTATTTGACTCATCTTTTAATATTTTGCTACTGAATTTTACTATTTTAATTTTGCAAATAGGCTTTTATCATTCATTTTTTTACATTACCTTGTGATTTTAACTTCTTTGATTTATTTTAACAAAATCGTATGAATTCTGTGCTTTAGATTAAATGTTTTATTCATAGTCCTTATTTGTAATTAAGTCTATTTTCAATTTTATTAATAGGCAACTTGTTGATTTTTATACTGTAATTTGTATCACAGAACAGGACCAAATGTAAAACAGGTTGTTACTTCCTCCTCATATGTTATCCTGTATATGTTTAATAAATAAATAAATAAATAGAATAAATTTGCAGACATTTTTTAACTTCATTCTGAGTATTGATAAACTAACAATAAACATGTCAATATTCCCGTAAAATAAGGTATAACGCTATTTTCTGATTATATCACCAAATAAACAAACTAAAACTTTAATATATAATGGAGGTGTTCTGTACTTATTCCCTAAAAATTAGATAAATCACTCACAAATAAACCAGAGAGATAATTCTCAAAAACACCTAGAATACTAGACATGTTGTTTATATGGGATTTTAAAAACCAAAAGGCTTTTATCTGGCTGCAGTACAGATTCACAACCAATAAAAATCTTTTAAAAAATTGACCAATTAAAATATAGTTTAGTTGTCACTTACACAATCACAGTAGAGTTTCTGCTGCGAACATGTCATTTAATCCTTTATTAAAATCTGTGGACTACTTTTTTTTTTATTCCTACAAAAATAAAGCCTAATTTTTCAAAAATGAGTATAATTTATGTTGATTTATTGAATACTTTTTATCTATTTTACAGCATTGAAGTTGTTCGATGATTAAATTTTTTTTTTTTTACGAACACTCTATATAATTTCTGTTTAAGAGAGCTAAACACGGCAATAGACAACAACACGTTTCTTTTAATCTATAGGTTAAAAACTGGTATACGGACATAAACCACCCAGGACATAAACCACCCAGGACATAAACCACCCAATTGAAATATACCATTGTTAAAGTGGGTGGGCAACAGGGTGAACAATGTTGGGTGGTCTTGCTTTTATCTAGCTTTATTTAATTTGCTATTGTACACTGCACAATGGGTAAAAATAAGAATATAAATGACTAATTCTATAAAAAAAGTATTTATCATACATG
>NW_022696036.1:0-1668 GCF_011630105.1 Anneissia japonica
CAATTGTGGTCCAAGAATAGACCCCTGAGGAACGGAATAATCCAAAAAGAAAGAATCAGACTTGATAATAATGATAACTTAATAATATTTATTTGGTAATCATCAAAAACAATTGTAGCCTGGAGTGAGAATAGGTACAAGCTGAAACAGGTACTGCATTCACTCCACCTCCATTATTAATTAGTAATAATACACTATTCAGTAATCATGTCTGAAAGGTAACCAGGATTCTTTGAAAGGATCAGGTTCAGGGGATCTAGGCAGTGGTGATGGGTACCCGGGAAAGAGCTTCTATGTGGGGATCAGGGGGAAGTACTGTTCACTTTACAGTAGTAGAACATTATAACATGTAAATGTTGATTTTTTTTTTGCAAGGGTAAGGTATAGTTTAGTTTATTACCATCGGTTTGCTTGGAAAAGGGTTTGACTAAACCATATGACAACTACCCCTCCCCCTTTCCAACCTTTCTGCTTACAAGCCTTCAAATTTACCTTAATGTAATTGTAAGTGGGTGACAAATATATTAATATAGTATTAACTTTTATTTATGCAGAATAGGCTGTCAGAATGTTCATATTGTTGTTTAAAATAGCCGCTGTACTGTATGGCTTCATTCTCTCTGTTTTCAAAATCTGGACCCTAACAAGCCTTTGCCTTCTTTTTTCATTTTTTCCTATTTTTTCATTTCTTCCATTTCCCCTCTAATTTCAGATTGTAGGCCTTTACAGATGATTATTTGTCTATAAATCAGTAAAAATAACTTCATTCATAACTACAGTACCACATACCCCTCGTCCCCGTAGGGGCTTGGTTGACAAAATTACACTTATTGAAAATATTGTTGACCTTTTACTGTAGCCTGCATATTGTTGAGTCTACATTTTTTAAGTATACTGTGAAACTTAGTATGACATTGCTTGATATACACTTTAATGTATGGAATTATCAGAAATCCAAGCTGCATATTTTATTAACAATTTAACATTTGATGCAAATTTTTCAAACAAAGCTTGTTCATAGTGCTGCGATTTCTGAAGGTTATTTGTCAGACACAGTGTGATGAGTAACGTTAATTTTTATTTCATATAATTTATTTGTCTGAAAATTTCATAATGATATAATAATAACACTTATATTAATAATTATTAATACTTAATTATTATATTTGTTGTACTAGTATTGTTATTATTTTGCAGTCTTATCATTACTATTGGGGTTTTAAAAATTATTTTCCCTACTAAACACTATAAATTTTTATTAGTATTATCGTTTATTGTTTATTATTATTATTATTATTATTATTATTATTGTCGTCGTCGTCGGTTTTATTGTTATTATTATTGTTAGATGAGGCTTTTTTATGCTTTGTTTCATGAACTTATTTTTTGAAGATCGTCGAAGGAGGGCGGTAAAAAAAATAAAAATAAAATTGTATTGGTGAATGTAAACAGCGTAGTAATGGGTTGGTTAATATATGTTTTCAATTTATACTGTATATTAGGAAGAAATATTATCTTATTTTTGGAGATTTCAAGGCAGCAGAGACGTAATAAAAATTTTAAAACAAATTAGTGGGTGCGTTATTTGGCCAAATATAAATGTTATTTTTAGTTCCTATGCATGTAATGCAATAGGAACTATTGTAATCACTCTTGCTATTTCCTATG
>NW_022696037.1:0-1008 GCF_011630105.1 Anneissia japonica
GACTTCCTATGTTATCATTAGACTTGTCAGATTCTATATCTTCTCTTTCTGGAAATTTTGATGCAGGATTGGGCCCTACATTTGAAAAGAATATATTTAGACTATTAGCAATTTTAGTTGGATCTGATGTTTCTTTATTGTCATTAATTTGTAAATCTTGGATTTCATTACTTTTCCTTTTAGAAGGTATAATGTGTCTTATGGTTTCCCATATTTTTTTAAGATCATTAGTATTTAGATTTTCAGAAAAGTATTCTTTTTTGCAATTTTTAATTTTAGTATTTACATTATTTTTAATTTTGTGATATTGATCCCATAATTCAGGGATATTACATTTATTAGCCCTTTTTTAAGGACATCACGTTCTTGCATGATTTTTATTAGATCCTTTGTTAGCCACGGGCAATTCTTATGACGAACACGCTTTTTCTTAATTGGGGCATGTTTTTGTGCCACTTTTAAAAACTGGGTTTCAAAGTAATTAACTGCATCATCAACGTTACCGTAATTAGTAATTAGTAAGTTTTTATAATTTCTACCTATTTTAAACCTATGTTTATGATTTATTTTCTTCTCCTTACCTAGTATTGCAAAACTGCAATCGTTGGTTCCCACATGAACAATCACGTTTTTTACATGGCTAACATCCAATTCTTTTATAGCTGATGATACTTGTTTGACTGTGTATCCATGTAGAGTTTTAACAGATGTGTTCCACAGACCCTTTGGCTTTATATGTTTCAACATAGAGTCTCCTATTATCAATGTTTCTTTAAATATTTATTTCTGGATTTCCGTCGGAGTATGAGACTCATCATGGATTGTTTGGGTTTTATTTCTGGTTGTGTCTTCAGCTTTTGACTCATCTTCTTGATTGCCAGTATGGTTATCATTATCGTCTTCAATTTCAAGAGCTCTAAAGCGATTAAATGTACTTATGGTAGGCACAGCTTTTATATCGCTTAACGGAGTGGATGCTTGAATTACTTCAGTTGAGTTTAATTCTGG
>NW_022696038.1:0-4780 GCF_011630105.1 Anneissia japonica
ATTATTCAAACTTCTCATTTTGTTTCACTTAATTTATTGTACTTATTTATTTACTGTATTTATTGTACTGACTAAAAAACTTTTTATAGCCTCAAATTATTAATCGTTTTTTTCCCCTTTTTTTAGGTGGTCTGAGCTTAAGTGTCTCCGGACCTATACAGGCCTCCATTCATTTATCAATAAAAAAAAAAACAACATTTTCTTTTTTCGCTTGTGAAATGTAAATAATTGATTGATACTGATGAATAAACAGTAAACAGTAACAGTAATAGAGATTGGCCGATGTATTTAATATATATTTAAATGTGTTCCCTCAATAGGGGTGTCCCAAATAAAGGATTCTACTGTAGTTCAGTACCATTCACAGGTCCTGTTCCCCATACAGTGGCGGATTCAAGAGTGGGGGAAGACCAGAGCTCCTCTAACATTTTCAAAATCATGAAAAATGAAGAAAAAAGTGAAATTATATTCAACTTCAAGCCTAAAAGTACTATTTTCGGCCATCTAGAGGAGTCATAATTATAAGTGTTCTTACCTCTGCCCTGTTACAGCCGCTTATGTAGATCTAAAAGAGCAGCTAAGTCAATACACTCCACCGCTTATGTAGTTAAAAGTTAAATCAACGTCAACTATTAATGTTGTTGTTGGTAATATCTCGACGATTCGATTGTGTTGGGTAGCGAGATTTGCTGCTGATTGATGAAAAACTAAACAATAATCACAGTCTGTGCAAAAGGGTGGGGTGTGGCTAGAAAGCTACTAATGGTGTGTAAACATGTGAGGGCACTTTTTAAAAATTGGCCACTTATCATATCAAGTGCTAATCTCGGTAGACACTAACATGCTATTTTTGCCAATTTCTGTTGGTCTTATTTACGAACTGAATTGGGCATAAACTTACTTAAAAATAAAAACAATCTCACTGATTCCATTTTCCTTGATGTTCGTGATTCCTGTTTGTACTCCAGCTGTTTTTGACACTGCGCCTTGAGCATCAATTTTCCTGGAGATGTTTGCGCTTTATAAATCGTAATAATAATGATAATAATAATAATAATAATAATAATAATAATAATATTAATAATAATAATAATAATAATAATAATAATAATAATAATAATTATTATTATTATTATTATTATTGTACATATACGTATATCCTGATGAACATATTGTAAAACGAAGATAAGAAAATATAAACTAGGCGTTAACTGTTTTGTTTTCAGGATATATAAAATTTATTATATTACGAATATTTCGGGAGTGCCTGTTCTCTTTTTCAGAGTAAAGCCTGAATTAATTACATTGGTTTAAACAACTAACAGGTCCACGATTATTTGTGTGGTCTGGCAAATTGAAATGTGACTAACAGTTATAGGTGTCATATTCTTGTTCTTGTTTTTTAATGACAACTAGCTCATTTTTACTATTTACAATTTACATTTATTCTGACAAAGAAAAAACATTTCAGGTATCAATATTAAAATAGCAAGTAAATTCGGGTACAGTATCCTAGGCTAGACTTTTAAAACAAAATGTTAAAACGAACAAAACATAAAATAAGTGCGCATGGAACCTGCAGTGTTTTTGTTTGTCGAAATACTCAAAAGAAGATCTGTGTCTGGATCAACGAAATTTGGCTGCTGGACAAAAAAGTTGCGAGACATTGGTGGCGCTGTTTCAAAATAGACCCAATAAAATAGTGCAAAGGCAAATTATGACTATTATATAGGCATACAATAGCTTCATTTTGTAAAATAAAAGTTGATAGCTTTAGCTCATATACTTGCACTTTTGTATCATTATATTTGTTAATAAATTACAATTTATTCTTAAATATCTTAGCTATATAGCTCTATTTATTACATACTTTTGCTTTCTTAAGAGATGTGCAGACGAATGGGTCAATACGGACAAATTCCAATTGTACATCATTAGCATAAAATTGGTTTCCACTGTCCAGCCACAAGGTGTTCAATCGATATACTATATTCCTAAAAACGTTAAAAAATGTACCCCAAATTATTATTTTATTTCTTTATCACTTAAAAAAAACATTTAAACGTCAAACAAGAGAAGATAAAGGCTTGGAAAGATCACACTCCAAAATACAGAGAAAAAGATTTGAAAATTATCGAAATTTGTAGTTCAGAGAGTTGAAATTCTTCAACTGAACTCAGTGGTTAGGTGAGACTTTTTATACATTGTTTTGAGAACTTACTTTAATGGTCAGAAGAGGGCTAAACAAATTCTTATTTAGCAAATGTTTTTGTCAAAAACATCCAAACGGAGGAGAAAATAAAAATAAAATGTTAATATTGAATGTAAAATGTATATTATAGAATGGTTAAATTCCTTAAATATTAAGAAATAATACATATTTTAATATTGGAGATTTCAAGACAGCGGTGGGCGTAATAAATATTAAGAAAAACTTTTTTTTTTTCTAAAATTTTATTTTTTTTTCGTGGCGGCGGGGGCGCTAGTCGGACAAAAAATTATTTTCATTCAAAATCATAAAACATACAGAAGCTAAAAATGTCTGTATAACTCACTATGTTATATTCATTTTACCTTTATTCATATATATTTATATATTAAAATTTAAAGGCATATATTGAAGTAGCGCTCTCACTTATCTACTCTGAATATGTTGTGCCTCCATGTTTGAAAAATTCGGATCCGCCCCTGCAATCTACAGTAATAGACACAACTTGGAGGATGGAGGAAAGAAAAGTAGCATTTGAGGGCCTCTGTGTACTATAATAAATTGTAAATACTGTACGCTTGGCAAAATGCATGGCGTTTTTGGAATGTTTCTGTTATGAAGTACATAGTTGATAAATAAGAGTAACGCCAATAAACTAATCAAAATTGATTGGAGATGGAACTTGAGAATATAGCCATATTGGTTTGCTAATGCTCCACAAGATACTGGTACCAAATGTTGAGATTTTTCTATAAGTTCTATGCTTCTGCATAACCTTAGTTAAGCATAGTTACCAAACGTCTTGCATCGTGTGGGACGGTCCCGCATTTCCAAGTGATTTTGGATAGAACACGCATTTTGCAAAAACACATGCGTGATCATAAAATAATTCGTCACGTATTTAGCACTTAAGTTTATGCGTGATAACGAATTATTACGAATTCAGGGGAAAATGTTTTTAAAATTAGAAGAAATTGGTTTTATTAAAAATATAAACCGCACGCAATAACTTAAGTCATTAGAGAGCTTTCGTTATCTCGTTCGAGAATCAATTCACCGAGAATAATCTATTTTCTGACCAAAATAACTCAGCCAACCAGCACTTAGTAGAATCTAGGAAGCATGCGGTCTTAAGGCCTGTTTATAACGATATAATAGCTAAAAAGCGATTGTAGATATAGAAAACAAAAGAAATAAAAATTTTACAATAGAACGATTCGATAACGATTTATCGTGTATACGATAACAAAATATTTTAACAAATCAAATCAGATGACGTCATAATCATGGAAAAACGATAAAATCGTTGCTCTAATACAATTTTATTGTTTTTCCATGATTATGACGTCATCTGATTTGATTTGTCAAAATATGTTGTTATCCCATAACTGATAAATCGATGTCGAATAGTTCTGTGTAAAAAAATCTCTTATTTCTTTTTATTTTCTATATGAACAATTGCTTTTTAGCTTTTTAATCGGTATCGTTATGTTGAAGTGTAAACAGGCCTTTACTCGTTAATTGTCTGAAGCAACCGTTATGCGACTCAAACCTGACCGTAACCGGGGTTTTACCCCGGACCCTGCGGAGGCCACGCCCACCTCCAACCCTCTTCTCATCCCCGATCCCCACACGGTTTTCAAAACTCTCAGGTTGGTAACTAGGGTTAAGTCTAATTTTGAATATTAAAGAACTGTATATACTGCTCTGCTTCTGCCTCTCAATTAGCTCTCATTGACAGAAATCACTCAAAATTCTGTAGGTGTTGTTAATTTTCATTAATTCTATTCAATTTCTAGGTATTAATAGAAAACAACAACACATTACAATGAGAACACAATACCCTCAGATACCCTATTAGAGCAGCTCTCCATATTGCATCCTTACGTATACTAAATATTAATACTACCAAGGTTAGATTAAAAATAAAATGTTAAAATGTTCTCATAAAATAAAGTTAGAAACAAATATAACATCAACAAAATATGTACAGTGTGTGACACCATAGAGATGGTGAAACTGAAGCCACACAGACAATCTGTATCTCAGCAGCACTAAATAACAAGCACGTGCTTAGAGTTAGCTAGCTCCATCCTAGGCGTGTTTAGTCAACAGGAACAGTATTAGGGATTGGCAATAAAAATAACGTTATTTAGAATTATTATTATTATTATTTAACATTATTATTTTCGCTCCGACGATCTTGTTGTGGCGTTGGACGACGTGATGAGAGAACAATGCTTCAACCTTCATTTCACTTTAAATTTTAACTAATAGCCAATATTTTTTCGTTTAATTTATAATAGGCCTATATACATAATACATGGCTCCTCCTTGACCCACCTGTCATATTTTCAAAAGCACAATTTGCAGAATTACAGAATTCACTCAAAATTGTGGTATATCATTTATATGTATTTTATTCAATTTTCGGGTAGGTATATTAATACAACAAAACCATTACAATGAGAATACGATTCTTGGCGGGTATATAAAACATTTCATTTCATTAACATTTATATCTTTCATCTTTTCTTTGATATATAGGCCTATATATATATTTACCTATTA
>NW_022696039.1:0-6029 GCF_011630105.1 Anneissia japonica
GAAGAGCAAGTGTTGCCCAGTTTTACATCAAAACGGACAGCTTCACATAGAACTACAACAAGTTCACGTTCAGCTGCAAGTCCTCTAGTAACTAATAAAACGTGAGTGACAAAGGTTTTTTTTCCCTATGTATGATACCATTTTCATTCGTATTATACATAAAGTCATAAATACGTGTTTACCAGGTAAGCCAGGACACATGATCTGATACTAAAGTATTTTAATGCTCATCTGAATACTTTTAATGCTCATGTGTTCAGAATTTTATTGTGTCTTATTTCAGGCTTCAAAAATGATGAAGTGAATTTAAAATATGAAGATTGTTCCCAACAACTTGTATCTTATTAAAAGTTTGCATATTAAAAGATTTTGCCACCCAAATTAATTTATTTTCCGATTAACTTTCCCAGTTTGATTTAGCATTGCGACTTGTGTAACTATGAATTGCAAACCTTCATCTTTTGGTTTATAGAATACTAGATGTTCTTCCTTTTAGAAAACATTGAACCTTATTGTATTTATGCATATTCTATCTCAATTATGTACAGTTTTTTTTTATTTGTCACTGTAACAGGCCTATCTCGTGGACTCCAGACATGAGCCTAATTCTGTGCCGAGAGGTTGATTATGTTAATCCTTTCAAATACAAAGAGCGTACCAAAGAAAGGGGAAAGGCATGGGAAGACATTGCTACTAATCTTAGGAGACATGGATATGATGTCACAAAGAGATCAGTGCGGGACAAATACAAAACAATAAAAGAGACAGTGACTAAGCGAAATAGCAAGGAACTTAAAGAAAGTGGTATTGCACCAGAACTCACTGACGAGCAAATGGAGGTCACACAGATTATTGAGGATTTAGTTGAGGTGGAAAAGGACACCAAAGAACATCATACAGAGGAGGATAAGAAACAGGTGGATGGTGTTGAAATGAGGAATAGAGCTTTAGAGTCGTTTACAGAGACAAGCAAGAGGTGAACTTAAATGTCTTAATACCAGTCTTTTACCAAAAAAGTGTTACTTCTCAATTCTTTTGATTTGAATGTGCAATCTAAAATGGGCTATAGTCCTATCTAATTTTTAGCATTGAAAATAGTGTTATTGAACAGGATGAATAAATATCAAAAGCTAAATACAAACCAAGATGTGAAAGGAATATAGGTACAAAATTAAACCGTGTGTCCATGAATGGGAAACATTTTTTTCCAACAGCAGACTGATGTACAAATGCATGTTTAGAAAACTAAAATTTCGAAAGATTTTTGCATGTATAACCTCAAATAGAAAAGTGTTATTTTTACATTACTCAAAACTTTTATTTTACAGGATTAAATCAGAGAAAGATGGACAACCAAGGAAGAGAAGGAACACTGGAAATGAGGCGACAGATTTTTTGATGAGGAAATTAGAGTTGGACCAGCAAATGAAAGAACGTGAGTTCCAAATGCAGAGGGAAGAAGTAGAGCGAAGACAGCAAGATGAAGACCGAAGAAGGGAAAGAGAAGAAAGAGAGGAGGAAAGGAGACAGCAGAGAGAAGAGAGGGAAGAGGAAAGGAGGAGGCACGATGAAGAAAGAAGGAGGGAGAAGGAAGAGAGAGAAGTGGAGAGGAGGAGAAGAGATGAAGCAGAGAGAGAAAGGAAAATGGAACTGTTCCAGCAACAATTACTACAACAAAATCAGTTAATTATGATGATGTTGAAGAAGGAAAAGGAGTAACTTGAAAGAAATACTGATACAAAAGTTAGTGTTGTCATTCTTTTGTAACATATTGAAGCAAACATTCAGAAACATTTCTTTTTGATTTTGCACGTTTTTGCCCCCTGAAAGTTCAACCACAAGGTTATTTTTTCATGTACCATACTTTTGGCTTTGTAAGGAGGTTGCCTTCATATATGTCAAAGAAATATTTGGCAGTACTCTATAATGTGTTCTCATTTTTGTTGTTCATTTTAGAGAATCAAGAGGAACTGTTAGTATTACATAAATATTTTACAGTTATTTAGTAGTTGTATAAATTCACTATAAAGGCATGTTTTAACTATTAAAATGGAGGTTAAGTAGTGGATTAGCAGGACCTTAAGAAATAAAGTATTTTCAACATTTAACATGTGAACAGTTTTATTGATATTTATGAATAAATAGATCAAGAAGTAATTGATACCAGGTTATTTCGTTTATTTGTTCATGCTCACGGACATGAAGAACAATGGTATGTACATCTATTACCAAGAAATATTGGCATATGTAGCTGACATGCAACACTCTGAAAACCTCACTTGATCTTAGTATATTTTCATACCTTCATCGAAGGAAGCACAGGCACTTTCATTTAAATTATTATTATTAACCAAACATATATGTAATTGCAATGCCATTGAGTTCTACAGGATAAATTAATGTAAATAATACTCATTGGCATTTTACCGAGGACTTATGAAAAGTACTGCTCCAATGTTGGAGGGTCAAGTTGAAAGAAGCGGGAAGTTGAATTGCCATACAGGCAAACATGGGCATTGGTTAACAATCCCGAAACCAAGTACATTTTTCCACAAGCTGAGAGGCAAACCTTTTGGTTTTTCTTGAAGTCAATGTATTTGAAATTGTTGACTATGTCGCCAAACAAAAAAATACACAGATGATGTTTAATAACTAGGGGAAGAACAATAAAAGGGATTGCCAGCACTATTATTATTATTATTATTATTATTATTATTATTACAATAATCAATTGACGCAAATAAATGCATAACATGAAAAACAAATGTCACACCGAGAAAAACAGAACACCAGACCATTGTACTGTACATGTAGCCAGCAATACTATTTCATTTAAACCCACAAAAACAAACTTAGCAACAGAAAAAACCAAAAATTGAAACATATAACCCATCTCTTCAAAGTTAAAAAGTGCCATTTCCAGGAATGAAGTTGCCATATTCGTAAGTTTTTCGCAGCTCTGCCTCTGGAAAATATAACATAGCATGGAATTTTGAGATGACCTATTATTAATATAATGATTCATCTTACACAGTTCAGTTTAGAAGGCCATAACATAGCATGGAATTTTGAGATGACCTATTATTAATATAATGATTCATCTTACACAGTTCAGTTTAGAAGGCCACATCTTGATGAATAATCCCCCAGGGGAATAGTCCACCCAATGCTCTCCCGTTCCACCAGATGCCCCCCCACCCCCTCAATCCATAGATGCTCACCGTCATGAAATCTCTGTATGTGGTCATCACAGATCCGGGGGGGGGGGGGGGGGCCATTCACAGATCCGGGGGGGGGGGGGGATGCCATTTCCTGCATAGAGACTTTCTTTGTGGTCGGGAATCTGCAGTGGTTGGGGAGCGGCCGAGTGGGGGTCCCAAGTGATGGGGGGGGGCATGTGAGGTGTTGCCCCGGGGCCCTTACTGGCTCTCGACGGGACGCTAGTTGTACGATGAGCATTTGTTTCTCATTCGTTGGGCGTTCGTCTTCCACGCACCTAGGGCCTAGGCCTAAACACTCGAATCGAGGCGGGCCCAGGCTTAACTTGGGCTAAAAAACAGTAAAAATATGGGAAATTTGAATCATAATTATGAAAAATATTGTTTTTAATATTTAAACCACAGAATCACTAAATTTCAACAATAAATATAAGTATATACTGTACATACCTTTTAAAGGAAATTGAGAAGTCATTCTTGTTTTGTTTACTTTTCGTTCACTGTGGACGGTAAAACATCAATTTTCCAGTCGTCCTCGGCTTGACGACGACTGTCCAAATAGCTCACGCGTGCGCAGTATCACTAGTGGGCGGGGCTTAGTTGTTCCAACCGTCGTCGTCCCTCTACCGTCCTGTTTCGTAAATACTCTAGTAACAACATCAACAACAGGACTCTATATAACTACATGAAAATAGATAAGGATCTTTTAATTAACACACTTTTAAATGTCCCATGGGATACTCTAAAACTCTGTGAAAATGTTAATGATGCTGTTGATGATTTTATTTCTTTAGTCTTAGCAGTTATCAAAGATGTTGTGCCAGTAGTAAACCCTAGACGGAGAGTACCACCATGGTTTGATGTTGAATTACGTAATCTTCTTCGTAAGAAGGAACGGTTATTCAGGTTAAAAAAGAAACACCCTAATGCATCCAATAATGATAATTTTTCAGCCACTAGAGCTGAATCCAAGAGACTTTCTCGTAGTATTATACTACAGTTATGTTACCAAATTATCAAACGATATGACAACTAATCCTAAACGTTTTTGGGGCTGGATTAAATCCTCATATAAATGCAAAATTAAACCTGTAAACTTGAAACATGGTGATGCTACTGCCTCTTCTCCTGAGGAGAAAGCTAATTTATTTAATAAATACTTCAGTTCTGTATTCAATAATAGCGTTCCAAAGCCTATTTATCCTGACCTTCCAGATTATGACTTAGACAATATTTCTACTTTTAATATTGATATTTTACGTATCGAAACACTTTTACGTGAAATAGATGTAAAAAAGTCATCTGGTAGTGATAACATAAGTAATATTATTCTTAAACTTGGTGCTCCTGCCATCTCTCAACCTTTGTGTATGCTCTTCAACTGGTCACTTAGTGAAGGTACGTTCCCTAGAGCATGGAAAATGGCAAATGTACACCCTGTCCATAAAGGTGGTAAAAGAAATGAGGTCTGTAACTACAGGCCTGTTCCTATTGTCCCTACTATTGCTATAAGATATATGAACGTATAATCCATGATGTGTAATATATGACCATGTTGCTCCTGCACTTTCAATTGCTCAGCATGGATTTATTCCTTAGCGTTCTTGTACTACTAATTTAGCTAACTTGTTTAATTGCATATAATGCTCTCAATAATAACTCTCAGTGTGATGTAATATATACTGACTTTTCAAAAGCATTTGACCGAGTTAATCACGATTTACTCATTTACAAGATCTCTAAATTCGGCGTTACTGGTAACTTAATTGAAACTCGTAAGCTATCTTACACATAGAGAACAGAGAGTTATTATTGATGGTGCTACGTCTGAATGGACATCGGTACAATCTGGTGTTCCTCAAGGCACTATTTTAGGCCCTTTATGTTTTAATCTTTTCATCAATGACTTGCCTCATAATTTTACTTCGCAACGACTATTATATGCTGATGACCTTAAATTGTTACGACTGGTTAGTAAGATTGACGATGCCAAATCTATTCAAGACGATTCAGATATCTTGTACTTATGGTGCAACACTTGGGAAATGTCCCTCAACTTAAACAAATGCAAGATTTTGACTATCACACTTAAACTAGAAATTGCAAATTGCAAGTGAAGTGCTGCGAAGTACAACTACATATAAATGTTCTTCGAACAAAATTATGTATGCGAGTCAAGGGAAAATAATGAACAATAAAAATATAACAAATAATATGAGACACGACCCATTGTCTATTTTAGAACGTTGGTACCGTGGGATGCCAGTCAATTCGAGCGGATGTCAGTTCGAGCGGATGCCAGTTCGAGCGGATGCATTTAGTGCGAACTATAACAAGGGCGAAGTTATCGTCGCCGTATTCTTGTATTTGTTTGTTTTAAATGAAAAAAATAGGTTCTGAAAGGTTTTTAGTACTTTTTGATAATTACTCCATGTTTGAATCACAGTCTTGGCAACTCCGACTACCAAGATGGCAGCACAAGTTAAAACTATAATAGAATTGCGCACTTTTCATCTTTAAAAAAAAGAAAGTGTATGTTTTACCAGGTGTTACTAAAGTGCACGAGAAGGCACACACACACACAAGACGAGTGACCATTATTTTTTTCACGGTAAACAAAGTGGGGTGGCTAGCCACCCTATTCACCACCCCTCCCTCCCCCTTCCCCAGATCCGCCACTGGTTGGGGTTCTGAATTTAAAAAAGCAAATTATATTTGTAATTGAGTTATGCTACTCACTCATCTATTCTGGAACTATTGTGTGCTCACTTCCCCTTTGAAAATGTCAAATTTTTAGCTCAAATTATATTT
>NW_022696039.1:6260-21263 GCF_011630105.1 Anneissia japonica
AGTAGTCTCGAAGGCTTATTTAATCTATTTTAGATTCTATTAATATGTAGAAAATACATGTAATTTTTTTTCTCCCCGACGAACTGTACTTTTTCTCCCCGACCTGGTGGGATGTACCTGCCAGACATTGCCTTAATACCCCTGCCCCTTTAATACTACTCCCCCACAACTGAAGTAGATTATCTCATGTGACCCTATAATACTGTACTCCAATATATATAGTATGGTTAGTGACCTATTGACATGTCCTGGAAAAATGCAAGGCATACTCTGTGTAACATTCCAAGCATTTACTTTGGTCAAATAGCAAGTTATCAGCTAGAATGCATTATTTTGACTTTAACATCACAAGTATAAGAAGAATTTGGCGCATAATTGAGTTAGTATAAATCTACTTCATAAGATTATCGGTGAGTGTAATAATTTATTATTATATATTTATTATATCAAGTGTTTCTAGACCTTTTTGGAAATTAGGCTAATTATTAAATAGGCCTAATGAAAAAAAAAACCTGGCCTACAAAATGTATGCAGTCTACACCACATACAAATGATGTAAAGTACTGGCATGGGATACTTAGTTTTGATAGGTACAATAGTAAGTATGCCTATGAAATTATAATGTAGAAGTGGCAAGGAACTGTATTATTGTATTCTTTTAGTTTTAGATCATTTTGTAGTATGGATCCAGATGAAACAAGTGTGCCTTCCGAAAAGGAAGGTTTAGGAGAATCACCCACGATGATGGGTCCTGAAGAAGCGTGTGTGACTTCAGAGGAGCAGGTTGATACAGCCCAAGCATCATGTAGTTCATCCCCTGCAACAGTTAATGAAAAGGTATGTATATATGTAACCCAAAATGCGCAATTGAAAGTGATTGTAAGATACCACATACCAAGCAAACTCCCAGAAAACTCTGTATCCTCTGACCATTATATTTTTACTTAACAATTAACAATATTTTCATTCTAGAGCAATGATGCTGATTATACTGATTTAAGTTGTTACTTCTGTCAGAAGTCAAAAGGAGAAGATGGCAAACTAAAGAAAGTTTAGTGACAGTACATGGGCAACATTAAAGAATGCTGCTACTTTACGTAAAAAAATGCATTCTGACAAATATTCTCATGTCACACAAAAGATTTTAATAAGCAGTGATGAAGCTTCTACTCTTAGATATCACCCCTCTTGTCATAAGAATTACACTGCAGTGAAGCGTCCGAAGGACCACATACCTTCTATTGATGAACCCATCACAAAAAAATTTTCCATTGGAACAAGACGCTCCAGCATTCTTCCCAAATCAGATGAGCAAGGCTTGTTGAAAGGGACTTGCATTTTTTGTGGCAAAAGTCGTAAGAAGAAAAATGGAAAGGAAGAATCAAGATTAAAAGTAGCGACACTTGCAGGTTGCGAGTCACTTTTTCAAAGGGCGCTTCATTCACAAAATGAACGTATTAAAAGTCTTATTCGAAGTGATGTGGACCTAATAGCAAAGGAGGCAGAATACCACAAGTCCTGTCGTGTGCAGTTCCTGAGAGAGACCGATAATCAGGATCTGCCTCCGGAAGCAATAACTGTTTCTTCTCAGTCCTATCACAAGAAGGCATTTTCCTCTTTGACTTCCTACATACACAGTGAGGTGGTGGAAAAAGAACGGCCTCTGCTAGTTAGTGACTTACTGGAAATGTACAAAGAGGTTTATACCAGTACTGGGGGAGATAGGGCAGCCATCAAGGACTATACAGCGCAAAATTTGACAAGGAAGGTAAGAGACTGTTTTAAAGAAGAAATAACAGTAAAACTAGCAGATCCTCGGAAGGGAAACTTTATATACAGTTCTGCTTTGTCAGAAGAGCAGGGTAAAGCGTGCCTTCAGGAGGACTCCAAACGATATGAACAAGATAATAAGTTAAGATGGGCTGCTCTTCATCTTAGATCTCAAATCATGCAGATCCCAAAGACCAGAACCCCATGTCCAACAACAGTTCAAAATTTAAAGGCATGTGCTGCAGAGATACCAGCTCAATTGGACTTTTTTTTTAGTACTCTACTTGTTGGAATAACACCTGTTTCAGTGGTGCACACAATGATACAGTTGATCGAAAGGTAATTTCAATGGCATCGGATGCCATTTTCAATGTGACGCACGGTACTGTTAAACCATGGAAACACACATCCATGGGACTAGGGTTAGCATCCCTCACAGGATCAAAAGTAGTCATGCAGATTCTAAATAGAACGGGACACTGTATAAGCTACAGCGAAACCAAAGGTCTTGAGACTGAATTTGCATATTCAGTTGAGAGTGACGAACGAGATTCTCCGGATGGAATTGGCCTTGATCCGAACCTAGCGACAGCCTGTGTGTGGGAT
Organism: Anneissia japonica; assembly: GCF_011630105.1. Lineage (NCBI taxonomy): Eukaryota > Metazoa > Echinodermata > Crinoidea > Comatulida > Comatulidae > Anneissia > Anneissia japonica. The sequence goes on from NW_022696039.1 coordinate 8,637, forward strand.
AATAATGATGCAAATGTGGAAACTCTCGATGGAAAGGAAACACTGCATGCCACAGTTGGCCACACATATCAAAATGTGTTGAAAAGTGATCAGCAAACCAGCACTATTCCAATAGAATTTCGAGAAGGAAGAAACCGACGGAAGTTTGTTGGGAATGAACGTAAGATACCACCATTCAGGAAGTCTTTAAATAATGCTAAGTTTCTTAGTAATGCCGCAGCAACTGATGTCACCTCGGCAGGAGTATCTAGTACAACATCTGAATTGACTGAATCCAATAACTGTAAAATACAACTAAAGCTACTGGATTTGTATTGGTTTTGGAAAATGAGGGAAGGCAACACACCACTGCATGCTGGCTTCATGAGTAAGCACATTATAGACCCCTTACCACTCCAGCGTATTTGCTATATGGATCCAATATCAAGATCACCAACAAACAATGATGTGGTGAGAGAGACTATGATTCGGACAATGAATGTTGCAAAGGAAACAGGTCAAGACTATGCAGTTGTCACTTATGATTTGGCTGTAGCGTTGAATTCAATACAAGCTATACAAACTCCCTTGTTTGACAGGCTTTTGATAATGCTAGGCAACTTCCACATCGAGCTGGCTTTCTACGGAGCTGTTGTTACACTTATAAATGAAAGTGGGATGGAATTTATTCTCACTGAAGCTGACGTCTTGGCCGAAGGTCCAATGATCGGGTTTATGAAAGGGAAGTTCTATAACAGATGCACACGGATTCATGAGCTACTTGCAAATGTATTAGAGCAGAAGTTGTACAAACGCTTTCTTCTTAACATTCCCGAAGAAGAATATGATTCCTTTGAACAAGTGATGTCTACAGTGCCTTTGGACCCAGCACTTGCACAAGAACACATACTAGATCCAGTAGTCACCCACCACCTGCAGATGTACGAGGATTACTTTCAATCTGTTCTACATGGAAGTCTGGGGTCAACTGCTCGGTTCTGGGCAACATATATTTACTTGATAAATCGCCTTCACAGGGAACTGCAGAGGTGTGTAAAAACAAATGATGTCAGTGGCTACATTGATTTGTTCCCGACAATGCTAAATGTGTATTTTGCCCTAAACCGACCAAATTATGCCAGATGGGGAACACTTTTTCTGCAAAAGTTGAAGAGTGCAGACCCAAATCTACGTGAAGTACTGGAGAAGGGCGCTTTTTCTATCAGACGCACAAATAGAGGTTACAGCAGATCGGCTGTTGACCTTTCCTTAGAGCAAACAGTCAACCGCGATGCTGCATCTAGAATGAAAGGAATTGTTGCCTTCAGAAATTCTGAGAACGCAATGCGTCGTTGGTCACTGACTATGACTCAGCGGGCTATGGCAGTCACTGAATTGCGAACATATGTTGGGCTTGAAATAGGGGAAAGTGCAACAGCTCAATGCCGCCCCTCAAGAATCAAAAGGGACAACGTACACATGGATGCACTAAGTGCAAAAATTGATGAATTTTGCAATCCGTTTGCGGATGATGCTCCAATGTCTTTGGTAAATGTTGCAACTGGTCAAGTAGCATCCAAGGATACCGAAACATATTTAATCAGTGTGTTGAAAAGGGGTGAGGAGAAAAGAGAGATATTTCAGGATGAATAGAACAGGAGCAGTAGTCGATTTCTTCAACCTGTAAAACGAACACGTGTGGCAGCAAAGCAGAATTTGAAAAGGAAAGCCAAACTTCCTGCCTCAGTAAAGTCTAAGACTAATGCTGAAAGCATGAGGGACATGTTTATACGCATGATTATTATTGTTGCGGAGAAGACAGTATTTGATCTTAGAAGTATTATATCATACCCTATAACACCATACCCACTTTCACTTGCACATTGTGATGGGGCACATGTAAAAACAGAGAAATCATCACTGCTGAAAAAACTTGAGTCACTTCAAACGGAAAAAATCTCTGAGAAAGAGTTACCTAGGAGTTATGTACATGTTTATGACGGTGGCCTTCTCCTCCATTCTGTTCTCTCACAAACAAATATTGGAGCATCATATGCATCAATTGCACAGACCATGCTGTCAATTGTCTGTTCAGAGAGGGCTAGTGAAGCACACGTTTGTCTAGACAAGTATGTGGAAAACTCTATAAAAGACAGTGAAAGAAAGTTACGTGGTGCTGTTGATTCCTCATATGTAATAACTGGGCCGGACCAGACTATCAGACAGAGTGGACAGAAACCTCTTAGCAATGGAGTGTTTAAAAACGAATTCGCTAAATTTCTCTTGAGAGTGGGGAAAAGATCACTACTGGAATATACTTAGTGGAAAGACATTGTTTGCTTCTTACGGTGGCGAGTGCTTCCAGTACATTCCCGATGAGCACCAACACATTACTGTGACTAGCCCAGCACACCTTCAAGGAGGCCATGAAGATGCTGATACACTTATTGCTTTTCACATTGCAAATATCACAGCAGCTAATATCGACAGCAACGTCAAAGAGGTCCGGTCCAGAGTCCTCGTTATCATGGACTGTGGGATGGGGAACAGTAGAAGGTACATCAACGTGACTAATATTACAAACGTTCTTGAAGAGCTAAAACCTGGACTTTCTCGAGCACTACCAGGATATCATGCCTTTACTGGATGCGACTTTACATCAGCCTTTTACAGGTATGCACAATATATTTACGTTTCAGAAATAATCAGTAATTATAATATGACAATATAGCTGACTAACATTTTATGAAAAATAAAGTCTGAAAATGCATTTGCGGAATTGTTTAATTTTTTTAGAAAAGGCAAAACGAAACCTCTTGACATCTTAGAAAAAGATAAGACTGGCTTGTATGTTAACCTTTTCATCAGTATGGGTGAAGTGCATGGTAGAATTGATCTGAAAGTCGCATCAGAATTTGTTTGCCGCATGTACGGACAAAGCAAGACTCAAGATGTCAATGAAGCTCGATACAACAAATTAATCAAGATGAATGGCAAAGTTGATCAGGTAGTTATCACATAAGTCTAATAACATAGTAAAGTATAATATTATAAAATTTATGAGATTAGTGTACTAAATCACATATGTCTTTCATTGACTCCTAGGAGAATCCACTGGCAAACATTAAACGGATAGACTGTGCTTTGCTGCCACCATCTAGTCGGACCCTTGAGATGAAAATTCGACGTACACAGTATATAACAGTATTGTGGACACGTGCAGTAACATCATCTCCAAGTGACAGTTTGTCACCAACTGACTATGGATGGTCTGTGAATGAAAACCTTTTGAAGCCAATTTGGTTTGAAGGGCCAGCCATACCCGACAGTCTATTTACGAATCATAGTAACAACAGAGATGACACAGAGTTGAGAGATGATAGCGATTATGAAGAACAAGCAGAAACAGACAGCGATTCAGATGGTGAAGCATGGAGTGAAGACTCTGAATCAGAAGAGGAAGATGGGGATTAACTGTGTAGCAGTTGTGTAATGGGGAGTGAAGAGGATGTACATGAAAATTAATAAAGATTCTGCGCAATGCAGGATTTAGCAATTGACAATCCAGCGGTTCACAATAAATCAGAAAATCAGACCAAGTTTAATTCATTGACAGGCCCATATCTGGGGGAGGAGGGCGGTTTTATGGTTCGGGAGAACCCCCTTTTCTAGAAAACCCCCTCTTTTCTAGCGAAACTCCCTCTCTAAATTTTATAGATAAGTCCTCTAACCCAACTAATGCACTACAGACCCACCCAGACAGACACTTTCAAATATATCTGCTTTTATAGCATTATTTAGACCCATAAAGCACAAAAATTCTCTTGCTTTGGGGGTTTCGCCTACCTCACCGGGGCTTCGACTGTGGATCCCACGCTCAGAACCCCCCCCCCACCCTTGGAAGAATTTGGCTACGGGCCTGATTGATACACTCCTCTGAACGTACTGATGCTCAATTAGTTTTGTTTTTTGAAGTTTACTAATTCTTTATCAACAATATAAAGTTTTCATTAGAAATATGTGTGAATAGTGTATGTATTTTTTTTCTATACCACTTTTATTCATCAAAAATATACATCAATACACATTAAAATCCATATGAAATGGAGTGAATAAAAGGTGGTAATACAAGACAAAACATCACAAAGTCCAACAAAGAAACACGAGAAAAAAACCCAATAAGACAGTCCAGTGTCGAGGACCAAACGTTCCCATGGCCAGAAGGCAGTGAAATAGAGAAACTAGATGTTGAGTAGAGGCGGGTTTATCCAGGTGGGTTAATTTCTGGCGTAATAAATGCTATTAGATGAAACTAAAGGCAACTTTTGAAATTTAGTCTTTAAAGCCATTCATTTTGTCTTTAATAAAGCCATTCATGACGCAGTACTTGGGACAACCGCAGAACATTTTACAGTAATTTTCATCAGGTTAACTCACTAGATATTATCTAGGACATTTTTTTTTGTGGGCAGGGGACATTTTTTTCGGTAAGGGTAGGGATATAAGCGGTATCTGGCAGGTAAACCCCACCATCACAATTGTTTGGAAGTGGCCATTTATGATACCAGGGACAATGCCGAACATTTCACAGTTAGTTTCATCAGGTAAATTTACTAGATAATCTAGGTCAATTTTTGGGGTGGGGTATAAGGGGGCGTCTGGCGGGTACACCCCACCACTAAAAATGTCTGGCAGTGGCCAGTCATGATGCCTGGTACTATGCCGAACATTTTCCAGTTGGTTTGGTCGGGTTAACTCACAAGCTGATCTAGCCTAATTTTGGGGTACCGGTTTATTGCGTCTGGCAGCCACCCCCCACCACTGGAAATGTCTGGCATTGACCATTCATGATATCTTGAACTATGCCGAATATATTCTGATAGGTTTCATTGGGTTAATTCACAAGCTGATCTAGCTCAATTTTTGGTACCCTTCTTTATGCCCTTCCTGACCACACCCACCACAATGGGACTGGCAGATGCCCATTCTCCTACATAGGCAAGCACATAGACCATTAGTTTACATACAAAAATTGGTTAACTTTCCAGCTATGCTGACACCCCCGGGCTCCTGGTCTATTATAATGTTAACGGCCACGTCTTGGAGGTCGTATATTTTCACCGTGACCTTGGTATTACTATTGATTCTAAGTTGACTTTTAATGAGCATATAAAAGAGGTTTGCTGCAGAAGTAATAGAATGCTAGGCCTAATTAAATGCAACTGTTGGAATATTAAGAACCAAAAAGCATTAACTAATCTGTATTGTTCACTTGTTAGACCTTATATCGAATTTAATTCTGTTATTTTTAACTGCATGTTTAATACATGCCTTACTAAAATTAATATTATTCAAAAACGATTTGTTAAATTTGTTTCTCGTACTTGTAATATCCCTTCCAATTATATCATTCTTCCTACTTTAAGTTCTAGACTAAATTACCTTGATTCTCTCTTTTTTTATAATTGCGTTAATGGAGTTTATGGTTCTGATCTTATTTCCATTTTTGGTTTATCTGTTAAAACTTATCGATGTCGTAATTCTATCAGTTCCTTATTTAATGTTAAATTTTCTCGTGTTAATGCTACTAAATTTAGTTTTTTTGTTCGATTACCTAAATTTTATAATTCTCTTGTTGATAAAGATAATTCTATTGATATTTATTATGATTCATTTAGAACGTTTAGGGAGCCTCGCAAAATAAAGCAACGCGTATACCCGTCTACAACGCGTGGTTGGGGATTATAATCTCTTCGCGTTGCCGACGAGTGTTTCAAGATTCTGATCAAAAATGTTGGACGATTCCATTTCGAGAATTAGGGTTCGATTTCCGACGTTTTTGTTCTACTTGTTTGCATCGGTTTATCTCGTGATTTTGATGTATTGTAATTTATCGACGAGTCTCTTTTCTATGTTTTGTCATAAGTTTCATTCATTATTATGAATTAATTTTAATACTATATTCTGTCATTTTTTTATTGAGCTATTCTGTAAAATTTAAAACCGAAATGTCGAATACCAAGACTCGAAACCCACTGAAATTTCCTATACACTTTTATACTGTATTATAATCAGGCCAAACTCATGTTTTTGCCATGAATATTGACGGGATAAATGCAATTTAATGCCAGTATATTGCTTTTTCATAGGAACATTCCCACGCTCTGCTGCTATGGAAATACAGACTGAATCAAAGTGTACGTGTCATTGATCTTGCTGCCGGCCGAGTTATGCATAGTTCAAACCCTTTGTACGCCGCCCAGTGTTATAACCAGGCCAAACTCATATTGTTGCCATGAGCATGGAGAAATAAATTCGTAGTGACAGGATAAACGCAATTTAATGCCAGTACCTGCTTCTTCTAGAACTATTTATAGGAACAGTCCCACGGTTCTGCTGCTATGGAAATTGACTATTAAGGGTCGTTGATCTTGCTGCGGGCCAAGTTATGCATAGCCGTACCCTTTGTACGGCGCCCAGTGATAACGACTCGACGTTACCATGGAAAAGCATAGAACAAACTAAGAAAATATCAGTCTCTGAATTTTTGCGTGCAATTAAATCTGTCTCTTATACACATCCTTGTATTTATTATTTTCTTTAAGTCTCATTTTCAATTATATTTTATATTTGTTATATATATTTAAAAATGGATTTGGTACGATACAAATAAATTAATTACAATAAAGACAACAAGGAAGTGACAAACAGAATCAAACAAGAACAGCTCATTCAGTAGAACATAAATTAAAGTTAATTAGCGTAAACAGTTTTACATGAACATAGCCTAATTAGTGGTCAAGATCTACTGTGTGTGTGTGCAGTCGCTTGTATATGCTTGTATGATAATCTGATCTAAACACATACATTTATTTTAGTGTTGTTTTTTTTTTGGTTTTTTTATTTTGGAAGCTGAGCAACAATAATTTAGGCCAAAAAATGGCTACCGTATCCGAAAACGCCATTCCTCTACACCCAGGCCCAATGTCTGTTTTCAAAATGACCTACAGAGAATGAATGAAAATAAATGGGGAAAAAATAATGCCACCCTAGCTTAGCCTACTGCACTAAATTCTGATATTCATCGTATATGTTGAGTATTTATTGGCGATCACTGTACTTTATTATGAATAGGACTACAAATAGTAGGCCTATAATTGTACACTAGTATTTTTGATATGATATATATTATCATTATTTCATTCTTTAAATTGCTTTTTCTATCCATTGATTTATTGTCTATAATTTGTTCCGATATAATAGTTGGGAATAACCTTGCAATTAAAATATATTATGGTAGGCCTATATAAAAAAAAAGCGAGGCTCCCTTATGCATATTCATGCATATCAGCTCTTTCAAACTGATCTGAATAGGGCCCTTTCTGGTTTTTATAATATACAGTAAGGAGAGGATGTGGCGGTCGCTGCTGCCAGGGGTGGCGATCACCCATTTCGCCACCCCTGGATCAGGGAATATAATAATATCATATTTAAGAGTGCATCTGGTCATCGTTTTCTGCCGTGGATAACATCGCACATTATTTTGAACGAGTCGTACCAAAATTTCAACAGAGTACACTATATTGTGCAATGAATTATCAGGCCTGGAATGTATTATTATGTATAAATAATTTAAAGGGTAAACAGAATTATTATTAAATATGCTTATATATTCATATTTAACAGCTCACTAAACTGACCTTAAATAGTGCCCTCTATAATTTCTGCCCTAATTGTATGGGAATAAAAAATAATGCAGCAGATCCTGTATCCGCCCCTGTGATCAGCGATGTTACTCATTATATAGCCTAGGCCTAGGCGGAGCAAAATAAATCCACTGTGGTAGCAAATCAAATTAAGTAGCAAATTTGACAATGACTATCAATTATATACAGACCTATTTTTACTATAAAGTGGAACCATACGCCTATTTGATGACAGTAAAAGTCAAACAATATTGTACTTTTGATGTTCTAATTTCCCAGTACTGTACAATCGGATCATTCTCCTTCCACCGCTCATTGCGGGTGATATGCAATGCCAGTCTTCAAAAAATGACGTCACGCACATTCTGGCATTTCATTGGGTGATGGTGACGTATTGCCGTTTACCGTACATTTAGCAAAACGAAGTAGAAATACGGTACCGTATCTCTAGCCACGGCGTTTTTTTAACAGATAAGTTGGATATTTTGAAAGACAAAATATCAAATAACATTGCTGTGTTTAAGATGAATAGGCCCTAGCTTGTCATTGAAATTTTAACCTAAAAATCATATTTTATTCACCAACATGTCTGTGGCATAACTAGCTGTGGAACCAGTCAATTCGAGTGAATGCCACTTCGAGTGGATGCTAGTTCGAGTGAAAAAAAGATTCACTTGTGCGAACAACAGCCTGTGCGAGTGTATGACTTACTTTAAAATTTCCTATTTTGAGCTAACAATTTGCATTCGGATGAGGCTCAAGCTTTGCCTGGGAACCGGGGGAGGGGTGGGTGGAGAGACGCACGTCCCAAAAATTACTTGTCCTCCCACATTTTCCCCTCCCGAAAAAAGCACTTGCAAGTAGTTAAAAATCACCTAAAATCACCTTATTTTGCGACTTTCGCCCCGCAACTGATCATCAACCTGCAACTGATCATCAACCCCCCTACTTCACCTTCGCGCCACCAATCACCACCCCCATTTCAAGACTTCTAGATATGCCAGGGGAAAAGATCTGGTGGGTTCAGTGGGAGAAGCCTAGCTTTATGGATAGAAAAAGTTGTCTTTGATTGATTTATAATGTTAACAATTTACAATTAAACATACAGTACCTACGTTCATAAAAATAATGTTTAGTTATTCCACATGTTAAGTTTAAATAAAAAGTGGGTTTTGAACTATAGACGAATGGTCAATAGTGGAAAAAATTGATATGATGTCTACAGTACTTATTACTGTGTTGTTGATAGTCTGTTACAGGGGCTGGCGGATCCAGATTTTTTTTCAAACGCCGGGTGGGGGCACAACAGTTTCAAAATAGATAAGTGAGTAGCACGTCATAACATTAATATGCATTGACATTTTTGAAATTTAGTTGCAAAACGGTGGGGGGTCACATGCCTATGCCTCCCCCCCACCCCACTACTGGATCTGCCCCTGTGTCACATTACTACATCAATGATTTGTGCACCTTCTGACACCATATACGTAAAAATAATTTAAATTTCTATGGTGAATAACAATTACAATTACTGTACATAATTATTACTTCCATTTACAAATATAGGCCTAAATCGTAAATCTACAAATACAGTTGCAACACTATAATTTAAATACAAATAGTATTAGGATTTGCCAAGACTGTATTCAAACATGGAATAATTATCAAAAAGTACCAAAAACATCTCAGAACTTTAGTGCACAGAGTATTTTTTGCATTTAAAACAAACAAATACAAGAATGGGGCGAAAATAAATTTGCGCTTGTTATAATTCGTACTAAATGCATCCGCTCGAACTGACATCCGCTCGAACTGTGATTCTCTCGAACTGTCATTCTCTCGAATTGACTGCCATTCACTAGCTGTGTGCATCATGTCTATCACAAATTTCGTATCTACAGCTTGCAATTTTTAAATCTCAAAAACGGGTCACTGCGTATGCGAAACTGGATGGTGTAAAAAGCATACAGGAACTACTGTACTGAGCGTAACAATAGCAACTGAGTTCTTATTAATTATTAGTTATTTATTTACTTATACCATCATCATCATCAGCCTGTCATGCCACTGGTGGCCGATGGCCTCCTCAAACTCCATTCTGATCTGTTCTTTGCCAGATTTGCCCAGTTCGCACCAAGCTCCTGGAAAAGATCACTCCATCTCTTGTTAGGTCTTCCTCTTTTTCTTTTGTGTCTGTATGGCGTCCATACTGTTAACTCTTTGGCCCACCTGTTATACCCGTATGGCGTCCATACTGTTAACTTTTTGGCCCACCTGTTAATATGGTCCATGCGAGCTACATACATCTTTAATCTTTTTTGCCTTTCTTATAACTTCATTTTCCACTTATCAAGTCTACTGATACTGATATTTATTTATATATTTATTCTTTATAAAGCTTCCTTTCTGTTTAAAAGTAATTATTTTAATAATTTAAATATGAAATTATCTGTCAAGAAATATGTATTTTTAAGTTTCTTTATTATTATTAATTGAATTTGTTTATATTATTAAACTCAATTTGTTATTAGGCCTAAACTCATATATTTTTTTTTTCATTTATTTAATAAATAATTATATTTTGGACTGCTGTACTGTATTTTGTTTAGTTGTTTAAACATTTCTTCATTTCTTTAGTAATTGTATTTATAGTAATATTTTAAGAACTATTTATTGATTTCTAAGTTTATTTTAGTAATTCATTTTAATTTTTGAAGTAGTTTATTAACAGATTCATTCTTGCATTATAAATCAACAATTGATTAACTCACTTATTTAATTATTATTTATTCATTCTCAGTTTACTACAGGTGTCTAAAAATCTATTTTTGCTATATACAGTATATTTCTTAGGTACCCAACTTCAGCTGAGTATTCAAGTATAGTGGAGCAACTACTTACCCACAACAATCCGATACTCAAATGAGGAAGGTAGGCCTGCAGTTTATTATTACTGTATGCATGCATTCTTAACACATTAGCACCTTTAATTGTAATGTATTGTAGTCAATTACTCCCTAGAGAGTTTGCTATGCTACTGTATATGAAAGGAATTAGACTCTACTACAAATAAACTAATATTTTTTTTATTGTTGAAAATGTTCCATTACAAGTTTTTATTTTGATGCATATTAAATATAATATTTTATTAAATAAAATAACAAAATATTTTGACATTTGACTTTGAAATTATGACCTTTGACTTTCATAGTTAACATTTCATCCAATATTTGCAATTTTCTTTGAATTAATTATATAAATGATTTTGAATTTGCATACTTTACTAAATTTTATAACTATTTTATTGAGTGACATCAATTATCTGACCTTTGACTTTGATATATTGACCTTTGACCTATTCAACTGACCTTTATATTGGTTTTTACTCAAAAAAAATATTATCAGCATGTCCCTTTTCTAAATTTTGCATAAATAAAAGCCTATAATTATATAATATGATAGGATGATAATAACTGATGTTTTTATGGCCTAATTCCCAAATTTCTATCAGTTTTCTATCAGGGTATGTTTTTACTTTTTTTACAAAGTATTCATTGGCTTAGGCATGTAAATAGAAATGGATGGTGGAGTGTCAAAATAATAATTTCAAACCTTCAAAACATTTATTGTATTATTATCAATATCAACTGTACATAAAGGGAACACGAGCTCTGTTTACAATCACCATCGCTAGCCTAGCCTATGCCTGCCTGCTGTGCGAAAGCCTGTAAATAAGAGTTACTATATATACTGTACTATAATATAATTTTATGACCATATATTTTATTGTTTGGTTTAATATTAATAACCTATGAAACATCTATGTCGCTGTCAGCAGACAAATAAGGTCAATTTATCATTGAAAAAGTCTTCCCTTTCTATAAGACGTTCAGCGCTTGCTGTGGTGTCATTGTGAGAAGTCAGGCGATTCAAAACTTCGCTTCTTCTCAACAGTTTGACTTTTGAACGTAAATTACGTCATTTTTTCAAATAGAATTAACCTCATTGGATGATGAGATATTCTGAAAAGGGATTTCCCAAAGTTTATGTAGATGTTTTTCGCGACACGCTACAGTTCGTATAACAGAAGTTATAGCGGGTTGAATAGCCAGGGCCGTTTAGGGCGGTCTAGGGACTAATGCGCAGAGCGGTTTGAGCGTCTAAGTCCTAATGGGTTAAATTAGTTGTACAAATTGCACATAGACTTGCACATACAGTATTAGAATGTAGGATCCTCATTACATAAAGTCTCAGACACCTCTCTGACACACTGATAGAGATTGTTTTGAGCATGGAATCTATATTATACCTAGTTCCAGATACACTGCTTGCATGACTGGTTTACTGAAGGTAGTTAGAATGTGGCAAATAATAAATGATCTGTAGATAGTCGTAAGGAGTGTGTTCAGAAATACTTTGGTGTGAGGGTTGGTAAGTAAAGGGGAAAATATTTTGGCGTAAATGGGGTAGAAGTGGGGATTGTTTTGAATTTTGAATACAGTAAGTACTGCATAATTTCATTGTATTTTAAAAATTAAAAATTCTTGTTGAATTTTTTTCTGAAAAAAAAAATTGTTAATCTAATCTTCGAATTTTTCAATGTTTTATTTTTTTACTTTATTTTTTTTGTTTACTCAACATTTTGGATTCTTTGTTTTGACATATCAAGGCATTCTTAGAATTTTAGGAAGATCCAAGGGATTCACATGGGCATGGTGGTTGATTTTTAGCCAAAATGACCCAATTGCTTATTTTTGTTTTTATCATTTTTATACATCATTGGTGAATGATGTTAGGCCATCTCATAGGCCTTAGGTCTGTTTGATGTTAGTGTATTCATACTGTTTTTTTAGTAGGCTATCCGTACCTACAGTAACTAGTTCAAGTAACCCCTTGGGTCACCAACCCTTTATTTCAATGTCTCTGTTTCAGGTCTTTAGCA